>NW_027363414.1:600000-877605 GCF_046119375.1 Phyllobates terribilis | reverse complement strand
ATCAATGAATATTGTAAATGCACAAACAGTAATTTCTCCGCATTGCAAGGTGCAATTCTGAAATTTTTTGCTTTTTCCTGCTCCTCTTAGCATGATAAAGAAGATTCAAAGAGAGTGAGATGCCAGCTCCTTTCGTTCAGTCAGTAGCTTCAATCATTTCTGGACGTTTTTCAATGGCAAAAATCATTGAATATTGTAAATGCACAAACAGTAATTTCTCCGCATTGCAAGGTGCAATTCTGAAATTTTTTACTTTTTCCTGCTCCTCTTAGCATGATAAAGAAGATTCAAAGAGAGTGAGATGCCAGCTCCTTTCATTCAGTCAGTAGCTTCAATCATTTCTGGTACATGAATAACATGATGTTTTTCAATGGCAAAAATCAATGAATTTTGTAAATGCACAAACAGTAATTTCTCAGCATTGCAAGGTGCAATTCTGAAGTTTTTTGCTTTTTCCTGCTCCTCTTAGCATGATAAAGAAGATTCAAAGAGAGTGAGATGCCAGCTCCTTTCATTGTCAGTAGCTTCAATCATTTCTGGACGTTTTTCAATGGCAAAAATCAATGAATATTGTAAATGCACAAACAGTAATTTCTCCGCATTGCAAGGTGCAATTCTGAAATTTTTTGCTTTTTCCTGCTCCTCTTAGCATTATGAAGAAGATTCAAAGAGAGTGAGATACCAGCTCCTTTCATTCAGTCAGTAGCTTCAATCATTTCTGGACGTTTTTCAATGGCAAAAATCAATGAATATTGTAAATGCACAAACAGTAATTTCTCCGCATTGCAAGGTGCAATTCTGAAATTTTTTGCTTTTTCCTGCTCCTCTTAGCATTATGAAGAAGATTCAAAGAGAGTGAGATACCAGCTCCTTTCATTCAGTCAGTAGCTTCAAACATTTCTAGTATATGAATAACATGATGTTTTTCAATGGCAAAAATCAATGAATTTTGTAAATGCACAAACAGTAATTTCTCAGCATTGCAAGGTGCAATTCTGAAATTTTTTGCTTTTTCCTGCTCCTCTTAGCATGATAAAGAAGATTCAAAGAGAGTGAGATGCCAGCTCCTTTCGTTCAGTCAGTAGCTTCAATCATTTCTGGACGTTTTTCAATGGCAAAAATCATTGAATATTGTAAATGCACAAACAGTAATTTCTCCGCATTGCAAGGTGCAATTCTGAAATTTTTTACTTTTTCCTGCTCCTCTTAGCATGATAAAGAAGATTCAAAGAGAGTGAGATGCCAGCTCCCTTCATTCAGTCAGTAGCTTCAATCATTTCTGGTATATGAATAACATGATGTTTTTCAATCGCAAAAATCAATGAATATTGTAAATGCACAAACAGTAATTTCTCCGCATTGCAAGGTGCAATTCTGAAATTTTTTGCTTTTTCCTGCTCCTCTTAGCATAATAAAGAAGATTCAAAGAGAGTGAGATGCCAGCTCCTTTCATTCAGTCAGTAGCTTCAATCATTTCTGGACGTTTTTCAATGGCAAAAATCAATGAATATTGTAAATGCACAAACAGTAATTTCTCCGCATTGCAAGGTGCAATTCTGAAATTTTTTGCTTTTTCCTGCTCCTCTTAGCATGATAAAGAAGATTCAAAGAGAGTGAGATGCCAGCTCCTTTCCTTCAGTCAGTAGCTTCAATCATTTCTGGCATATGAATAACATGATGTTTTTCAATGGCAAAAATCAATGAATTTTGTAAATGCACAAACAGTAATTTCTCCGCATTGCAAGGCGCAATTCTGAAATTTTTTGCTTTTTACTGCTCCGCTTAGCATGATAAAGAAGATTCAAAGAGAGTGAGATGCCAGCTCCTTTCATTCAGTCAGTAGCTTCAATCATTTCTGGACATTTTTCAATGGCAAAAATCAATGAATATTGTAAATGCACAAACAGTAATTTCTCCGCATTGCAAGGTGCAATTCTGAAATTTTTTGCTTTTTCCTGCTCCTCTTAGCATGATAAAGAAGATTCAAAGAGAGTGAGATGCCAGCTCCTTTCATTCAGTCAGTAGCTTCAATCATTTCTGGACGTTTTTCAATGGCAAAAATCAATGAATATTGTAAATGCACAAACAGTAATTTCTCCGCATTGCAAGGTGCAATTCTGAAATTTTTTGCTTTTTCCTGCTCCTCTTAGCATGATAAAGAAGATTCAAAGAGAGTGAGATGCCAGCTCCTTTCATTCAGTCAGTAGCTTCAATCATTTCTGGACGTTTTTCAATGGCAAAAATCAATGAATATTGTAAATGCACAAACAGTAATTTCTCCGCATTGCAAGGTGCAATTCTGAAATTTTTTGCTTTTTCCTGCTCCTCTTAGAATGATAAAGAAGATTCAAAGAGAGTGAGATGCCAGCTCCTTTCATTCAGTCAGTAGCTTCAATCATTTCTGGACGTTTTTCAATGGCAAAAATCAATGAATATTGTAAATGCACAAACAGTAATTTCTCCGCATTGCAAGGTGCAATTCTGAAATTTTTTGCTTTTTCCTGCTCCTCTTAGCATGATAAAGAAGATTCAAAGAGAGTGAGATGCCAGCTCCTTTCATTCAGTCAGTAGCTTCAATCATTTCTGGACGTTTTTCAATGGCAAAAATCAATGAATATTGTAAATGCACAAACAGTAATTTCTCCGCATTGCAAGGTGCAATTCTGAAATTTTTTGCTTTTTCCTGCTCCTCTTAGCATGATAAAGAAGATTCAAAGAGAGTGAGATGCCAGCTCCTTTCATTCAGTCAGTAGCTTCAATCATTTCTGGTATATGAATAACATGATGTTTTTCAATGGCAAAAATCAATGAATTTTGTAAATGCACAAACAGTAATTTCTCAGCATTGCAAGGTGCAATTCTGAAATTTTTTGCTTTTTCCTGCTCCTCTTAGCATGATAAAGACGATTCAAAGAGAGTGAGATGCCAGCTCCTTTCGTTCAGTCAGTAGCTTCAATCATTTCTGGACGTTTTTCAATGGCAAAAATCATTGAATATTGTAAATGCACAAACAGTAATTTCTCCGCATTGCAAGGTGCAATTCTGAAATTTTTTACTTTTTCCTGCTCCTCTTAGCATGATAAAGAAGATTCAAAGAGAGTGAGATGCCAGCTCCTTTCATTCAGTCAGTAGCTTCAATCATTTCTGGTATATGAATAACATGATGTTTTTCAATCGCAAAAATCAATGAATATTGTAAATGCACAAACAGTAATTTCTCCGCATTGCAAGGTGCAATTCTGAAATTTTTTGCTTTTTCCTGCTCCTCTTAGCATGATAAAGAAGATTCAAAGAGAGTGAGATGCCAGCTCCTTTCATTCAGTCAGTAGCTTCAATCATTTCTGGACGTTTTTCAATGGCAAAAATCAATGAATATTGTAAATGCACAAACAGTAATTTCTCCGCATTGCAAGGTGCAATTCTGAAATTTTTTGCTTTTTCCTGCTCCTCTTAGCATGATAAAGAAGATTCAAAGAGAGTGAGATGCCAGATCCTTTCCTTCAGTCAGTAGCTTCAAACATTTCTGGTATATGAATAACATGATGTTTTTCAATGGCAAAAATCAATGAATATTGTAAATGCACAAACAGTAATTTCTCCGCATTGCAAGGTGCAAGTCTGAAATTTTTTGCTTTTTCCTGCTCCTCTTAGCATGATAAAGAAGATTCAAAGAGAGTGAGATGCCAGCTCCTTTCATTCAGTCAGTAGCTTCAAACATTTCTGGTATATGAATAACATGATGTTTTTCAATGGCAAAAATCAATGAATATTGTAAATGCACAAACAGTAATTTCTCCGCATTGCAAGGTGCAAGTCTGAAAATTTTTGCTTTTTCCTGCTCCTCTTAGCATGATAAAGAAGATTCAAAGAGAGTGAGATGCAAGCTACTTTCATTCAGTCAGTAGCTTCAATCATTTCTGGACGTTTTTCAATGGTAAAAATCAATGAATATTGTAAATGCACAAACAGTAATTTCTCCACATTGCAAGGTGCAATTCTGAAATTTTTTGCTTTTTCCTGCTCCTCTTAGCATGATAAAGAAGATTCAAAGAGAGTGAGATGCCAGCTCCTTTCATTCAGTCAGCAGCTTCAAACATTTCTGGTATATGAATAACATGATGTTTTTCAATGGCAAAAATCAATGAATATTGTAAATGCACAAACAGTAATTTCTCCGCATTGCAAGGTGCAATTCTGAAATTTTTTGCTTTTTCCTGCTCCTCTTAGCATGATAAAGAAGATTCAAAGAGAGTGATATGCCAGCTCCTTTCATTCAGTCAGTAGCTTCAAACATTTCTGGTATATGAATAACATGATGTTTTTCAATGGCAAAAATCAATGAATATTGTAAATGCACAAACAGTAATTTCTCCGCATTGCAAGGTGCAAGTCTGAAAATTTTTGCTTTTTCCTGCTCCTCTTAGCATGATAAAGAAGATTCAAAGAGAGTGAGATGCCAGCTACTTTCATTCAGTCAGTAGCTTCAATCATTTCTGGACGTTTTTCAATGGTAAAAATCAATGAATATTGTAAATGCACAAACAGTAATTTCTCCACATTGCAAGGTGCAATTCTGAAATTTTTTGCTTTTTCCTGCTCCTCTTAGCATGATAAAGAAGATTCAAAGAGAGTGAGATGCCAGCTCCTTTCATTCAGTCAGCAGCTTCAAACATTTCTGGTATATGAATAACATGATGTTTTTCAATGGCAAAAATCAATGAATATTGTAAATGCACAAACAGTAATTTCTCCGCATTGCAAGGTGCAATTCTGAAATTTTTTGCTTTTTCCTGCTCCTCTTAGCATGATAAAGAAGATTCAAAGAGAGTGAGATGCCAGCTCCTTTCATTCAGTCAGTAGCTTCAAACATTTCTGGTATATGAATAACATGATGTTTTTCAATGGCAAAAATCAATGAATATTGTAAATGCACAAACAGTAATGTCTCCGCATTGCAAGGTGCAAGTCTTAAATTTTTTGCTTTTTCCTGCTCCTCTTAGCATGATAAAGAAGATTCAAAGAGAGTGAGATGCCAGCTCCTTTCATTCAGTCAGTAGCTTCAAACATTTCTGGTATATGAATAACATGATGTTTTTCAATGGCAAAAATCAATGAATATTGTAAATGCACAAACAGTAATTTCTCCGCATTGCAAGGTGCAATTCTGAAATTTTTTGCTTTTTCCTGCTCCTCTTAGCATGATAAAGAAGATTCAAAGAGAGTGAGATGCCAGCTCCTTTCCTTCAGTCAGTAGCTTCAATCATTTCTGGCATATGAATAACATGATGTTTTTCAATGGCAAAAATCAATGAATATTGTAAATGCACAAACAGTAATTTCTCCGCATTGCAAGGTGCAATTCTGAAATTTTTTGCTTTTTCCTGCTCCTCTTAGCATGATAAAGAAGATTCAAAGAGAGTGAGATGCCAGCTCCTTTCATTCAGTCAGTAGCTTCAATCATTTCTGGACGTTTTTCAATGGCAAAAATCAATGAATATTGTAAATGCACAAACAGTAATTTCTCCGCATTGCAAGGTGCAATTCTGAAATTTTTTGCTTTTTCCTGCTCCTCTTAGCATGATAAAGAAGATTCAAAGAGAGTGAGATGCCAGCTCCTTTCATTCAGTCAGTAGCTTCAATCATTTCTGGACGTTTTTCAATGGCAAAAATCAATGAATATTGTAAATGCACAAACAGTAATTTCTCCGCATTGCAAGGTGCAATTCTGAAATTTTTTGCTTTTTCCTGCTCCTCTTAGCATGATAAAGAAGATTCAAAGAGAGTGAGATGCCAGCTCCTTTCATTCAGTCAGTAGCTTCAATCATTTCTGGACGTTTTTCAATGGCAAAAATCAATGAATATTGTAAATGCACAAACAGTAATTTCTCCGCATTGCAAGGTGCAATTCTGAAATTTTTTGCTTTTTCCTGCTCCTCTTAGCATGATAAAGAAGATTCAAAGAGAGTGAGATGCCAGCACCTTTCATTCAGTCAGTAGCTTCAATCATTTCTGGTATATGAATAACATGATGTTTTTCAATGGCAAAAATCAATGAATTTTGTAAATGCACAAACAGTAATTTCTCAGCATTGCAAGGTGCAATTCTGAAATTTTTTGCTTTTTCCTGCTCCTCTTAGCATGATAAAGAAGATTCAAAGAGAGTGAGATGCCAGCTCCTTTCATTGTCAGTAGCTTCAATCATTTCTGGACGTTTTTCAATGGCAAAAATCAATGAATATTGTAAATGCACAAAAGGTAATTTCTCCGCATTGCAAGGTGCAATTCTGAAATTTTTTACTTTTTCCTGCTCCTCTTAGCATGATAAAGAAGATTCAAAGAGAGTGAAATGCCAGCTCCTTTCATTCAGTCAGTAGCTTCAATCATTTCTGGACGTTTTTCAATGGCAAAAATCAATGAATATTGTAAATGCACAAACAGTAATTTCTCCGCATTGCAAGGTGCAATTCTGAAATTTTTTGCTTTTTCCTGCTCCTCTTAGCATGATAAAGAAGATTCAAAGAGAGTGAGATGCCAGCTCCTTTCCTTCAGTCAGTAGCTTCAAACATTTCTGGTATTGGAATAACATGATGTTTTTCAATGGCAAAAATCAATGAATATTGTAAATGCACAAACAGTAATTTCTCCGCATTGCAAGGTGCAAGTCTGAAATTTTTTGCTTTTTCCTGCTCCTCTTAGCATGATAAAGAAGATTCAAAGAGAGTGAGATGCCAGCTCCTTTCATTCAGTCAGTAGCTTCAAACATTTCTGGTATATGAATAACATGATGTTTTTCAATGGCAAAAATCAATGAATATTGTAAATGCACAAACAGTAATTTCTCCGCATTGCAAGGTGCAAGTCTGAAAATTTTTGCTTTTTCCTGCTCCTCTTAGCATGATAAAGAAGATTCAAAGAGAGTGAGATGCAAGCTACTTTCATTCAGTCAGTAGCTTCAATCATTTCTGGACGTTTTTCAATGGTAAAAATCAATGAATATTGTAAATGCACAAACAGTAATTTCTCCACATTGCAAGGTGCAATTCTGAAATTTTTTGCTTTTTCCTGCTCCTCTTAGCATGATAAAGAAGATTCAAAGAGAGTGAGATGCCAGCTCCTTTCATTCAGTCAGCAGCTTCAAACATTTCTGGTATATGAATAACATGATGTTTTTCAATGGCAAAAATCAATGAATATTGTAAATGCACAAACAGTAATTTCTCCGCATTGCAAGGTGCAATTCTGAAATTTTTTGCTTTTTCCTGCTCCTCTTAGCATGATAAAGAAGATTCAAAGAGAGTGAGATGCCAGCTCCTTTCATTCAGTCAGTAGCTTCAAACATTTCTGGTATATGAATAACATGATGTTTTTCAATGGCAAAAATCAATGAATATTGTAAATGCACAAACAGTAATGTCTCCGCATTGCAAGGTGCAAGTCTTAAATTTTTTGCTTTTTCCTGCTCCTCTTAGCATGATAAAGAAGATTCAAAGAGAGTGAGATGCCAGCTCCTTTCATTCAGTCAGTAGCTTCAAACATTTCTGGTATATGAATAACATGATGTTTTTCAATGGCAAAAATCAATGAATATTGTAAATGCACAAACAGTAATTTCTCCGCATTGCAAGGTGCAATTCTGAAATTTTTTGCTTTTTCCTGCTCCTCTTAGCATGATAAAGAAGATTCAAAGAGAGTGAGATGCCAGCTCCTTTCCTTCAGTCAGTAGCTTCAATCATTTCTGGCATATGAATAACATGATGTTTTTCAATGGCAAAAATCAATGAATATTGTAAATGCACAAACAGTAATTTCTCCGCATTGCAAGGTGCAATTCTGAAATTTTTTGCTTTTTCCTGCTCCTCTTAGCATGATAAAGAAGATTCAAAGAGAGTGAGATGCCAGCTCCTTTCATTCAGTCAGTAGCTTCAATCATTTCTGGACGTTTTTCAATGGCAAAAATCAATGAATATTGTAAATGCACAAACAGTAATTTCTCCGCATTGCAAGGTGCAATTCTGAAATTTTTTGCTTTTTCCTGCTCCTCTTAGCATGATAAAGAAGATTCAAAGAGAGTGAGATGCCAGCTCCTTTCATTCAGTCAGTAGCTTCAATCATTTCTGGACGTTTTTCAATGGCAAAAATCAATGAATATTGTAAATGCACAAACAGTAATTTCTCCGCATTGCAAGGTGCAATTCTGAAATTTTTTGCTTTTTCCTGCTCCTCTTAGCATGATAAAGAAGATTCAAAGAGAGTGAGATGCCAGCTCCTTTCATTCAGTCAGTAGCTTCAATCATTTCTGGACGTTTTTCAATGGCAAAAATCAATGAATATTGTAAATGCACAAACAGTAATTTCTCCGCATTGCAAGGTGCAATTCTGAAATTTTTTGCTTTTTCCTGCTCCTCTTAGCATGATAAAGAAGATTCAAAGAGAGTGAGATGCCAGCACCTTTCATTCAGTCAGTAGCTTCAATCATTTCTGGTATATGAATAACATGATGTTTTTCAATGGCAAAAATCAATGAATTTTGTAAATGCACAAACAGTAATTTCTCAGCATTGCAAGGTGCAATTCTGAAATTTTTTGCTTTTTCCTGCTCCTCTTAGCATGATAAAGAAGATTCAAAGAGAGTGAGATGCCAGCTCCTTTCATTGTCAGTAGCTTCAATCATTTCTGGACGTTTTTCAATGGCAAAAATCAATGAATATTGTAAATGCACAAAAGGTAATTTCTCCGCATTGCAAGGTGCAATTCTGAAATTTTTTGCTTTTTCCTGCTCCTCTTAGCATTATGAAGAAGATTCAAAGAGAGTGAGATACCAGCTCCTTTCATTCAGTCAGTAGCTTCAAACATTTCTGGTATATGAATAACATGATGTTTTTCAATGGCAAAAATCAATGAATATTGTAAATGCACAAACAGTAATTTCTCCGCATTGCAAGGTGCAATTCTGAAATTTTTTGCTTTTTCCTGCTCCTCTTAGCATGATAAAGACGATTCAAAGAGAGTGAGATGCCAGCTCCTTTCGTTCAGTCAGTAGCTTCAATCATTTCTGGACGTTTTTCAATGGCAAAAATCATTGAATATTGTAAATGCACAAACAGTAATGTCTCCGCATTGCAAGGTGCAAGTCTTAAATTTTTTGCTTTTTCCTGCTCCTCTTAGCATGATAAAGAAGATTCAAAGAGAGTGAGATGCCAGCTCCTTTCATTCAGTCAGTAGCTTCAAACATTTCTGGTATATGAATAACATGATGTTTTTCAATGGCAAAAATCAATGAATATTGTAAATGCACAAACAGTAATTTCTCCGCATTGCAAGGTGCAATTCTGAAATTTTTTGCTTTTTCCTGCTCCTCTTAGCATGATAAAGAAGATTCAAAGAGAGTGAGATGCCAGCTCCTTTCCTTCAGTCAGTAGCTTCAATCATTTCTGGCATATGAATAACATGATGTTTTTCAATGGCAAAAATCAATGAATATTGTAAATGCACAAACAGTAATTTCTCCGCATTGCAAGGTGCAATTCTGAAATTTTTTGCTTTTTCCTGCTCCTCTTAGCATGATAAAGAAGATTCAAAGAGAGTGAGATGCCAGCTCCTTTCATTCAGTCAGTAGCTTCAATCATTTCTGGACGTTTTTCAATGGCAAAAATCAATGAATATTGTAAATGCACAAACAGTAATTTCTCCGCATTGCAAGGTGCAATTCTGAAATTTTTTGCTTTTTCCTGCTCCTCTTAGCATGATAAAGAAGATTCAAAGAGAGTGAGATGCCAGCTCCTTTCATTCAGTCAGTAGCTTCAATCATTTCTGGACGTTTTTCAATGGCAAAAATCAATGAATATTGTAAATGCACAAACAGTAATTTCTCCGCATTGCAAGGTGCAATTCTGAAATTTTTTGCTTTTTCCTGCTCCTCTTAGCATGATAAAGAAGATTCAAAGAGAGTGAGATGCCAGCTCCTTTCATTCAGTCAGTAGCTTCAATCATTTCTGGACGTTTTTCAATGGCAAAAATCAATGAATATTGTAAATGCACAAACAGTAATTTCTCCGCATTGCAAGGTGCAATTCTGAAATTTTTTGCTTTTTCCTGCTCCTCTTAGCATGATAAAGATGATTCAAAGAGAGTGAGATGCCAGCACCTTTCATTCAGTCAGTAGCTTCAATCATTTCTGGTATATGAATAACATGATGTTTTTCAATGGCAAAAATCAATGAATTTTGTAAATGCACAAACAGTAATTTCTCAGCATTGCAAGGTGCAATTCTGAAATTTTTTGCTTTTTCCTGCTCCTCTTAGCATGATAAAGAAGATTCAAAGAGAGTGAGATGCCAGCTCCTTTCATTGTCAGTAGCTTCAATCATTTCTGGACGTTTTTCAATGGCAAAAATCAATGAATATTGTAAATGCACAAAAGGTAATTTCTCCGCATTGCAAGGTGCAATTCTGAAATTTTTTGCTTTTTCCTGCTCCTCTTAGCATTATGAAGAAGATTCAAAGAGAGTGAGATACCAGCTCCTTTCATTCAGTCAGTAGCTTCAAACATTTCTGGTATATGAATAACATGATGTTTTTCAATGGCAAAAATCAATGAATATTGTAAATGCACAAACAGTAATTTCTCCGCATTGCAAGGTGCAATTCTGAAATTTTTTGCTTTTTCCTGCTCCTCTTAGCATGATAAAGACGATTCAAAGAGAGTGAGATGCCAGCTCCTTTCGTTCAGTCAGTAGCTTCAATCATTTCTGGACGTTTTTCAATGGCAAAAATCATTGAATATTGTAAATGCACAAACAGTAATTTCTCCGCATTGCAAGGTGCAATTCTGAAATTTTTTACTTTTTCCTGCTCCTCTTAGCATGATAAAGAAGATTCAAAGAGAGTGAGATGCCAGCTCCTTTCATTCAGTCAGTAGCTTCAATCATTTCTGGACGTTTTTCAATGGCAAAAATCAATGAATATTGTAAATGCACAAACAGTAATTTCTCCGCATTGCAAGGTGCAATTCTGAAATTTTTTGCTTTTTCCTGCTCCTCTTAGCATGATAAAGAAGATTCAAAGAGAGTGAGATGCCAGCTCCTTTCCTTCAGTCAGTAGCTTCAAACATTTCTGGTATTGGAATAACATGATGTTTTTCAATGGCAAAAATCAATGAATATTGTAAATGCACAAACAGTAATTTCTCCGCATTGCAAGGTGCAAGTCTGAAATTTTTTGCTTTTTCCTGCTCCTCTTAGCATGATAAAGAAGATTCAAAGAGAGTGAGATGCCAGCTCCTTTCATTCAGTCAGTAGCTTCAAACATTTCTGGTATATGAATAACATGATGTTTTTCAATGGCAAAAATCAATGAATATTGTAAATGCACAAACAGTAATTTCTCCGCATTGCAAGGTGCAAGTCTGAAAATTTTTGCTTTTTCCTGCTCCTCTTAGCATGATAAAGAAGATTCAAAGAGAGTGAGATGCAAGCTACTTTCATTCAGTCAGTAGCTTCAATCATTTCTGGACGTTTTTCAATGGTAAAAATCAATGAATATTGTAAATGCACAAACAGTAATTTCTCCACATTGCAAGGTGCAATTCTGAAATTTTTTGCTTTTTCCTGCTCCTCTTAGCATGATAAAGAAGATTCAAAGAGAGTGAGATGCCAGCTCCTTTCATTCAGTCAGCAGCTTCAAACATTTCTGGTATATGAATAACATGATGTTTTTCAATGGCAAAAATCAATGAATATTGTAAATGCACAAACAGTAATTTCTCCGCATTGCAAGGTGCAATTCTGAAATTTTTTGCTTTTTCCTGCTCCTCTTAGCATGATAAAGAAGATTCAAAGAGAGTGAGATGCCAGCTCCTTTCATTCAGTCAGTAGCTTCAAACATTTCTGGTATATGAATAACATGATGTTTTTCAATGGCAAAAATCAATGAATATTGTAAATGCACAAACAGTAATGTCTCCGCATTGCAAGGTGCAAGTCTTAAATTTTTTGCTTTTTCCTGCTCCTCTTAGCATGATAAAGAAGATTCAAAGAGAGTGATATGCCAGCTCCTTTCATTCAGTCAGTAGCTTCAATCATTTCTGGTATATGAATAACATGATGTTTTTCAATCGCAAAAATCAATGAATATTGTAAATGCACAAACAGTAATTTCTCCGCATTGCAAGGTGCAATTCTGAAATTTTTTGCTTTTTACTGCTCCTCTTAGCATGATAAAGAAGATTCAAAGAGAGTGAGATGCCAGCTCCTTTCATTCAGTCAGTAGCTTCAATCATTTCTGGACGTTTTTCAATGGCAAAAATCAATGAATATTGTAAATGCACAAACAGTAATTTCTCCGCATTGCAAGGTGCAATTCTGAAATTTTTTGCTTTTTCCTGCTCCTCTTAGCATGATAAAGAAGATTCAAAGAGAGTGAGATGCCAGCTCCTTTCCTTCAGTCAGTAGCTTCAAACATTTCTGGTATATGAATAACATGATGTTTTTCAATGGCAAAAATCAATGAATATTGTAAATGCACAAACAGTAATTTCTCCGCATTGCAAGGTGCAAGTCTGAAATTTTTTGCTTTTTCCTGCTCCTCTTAGCATGATAAAGAAGATTCAAAGAGAGTGAGATGCCAGCTCCTTTCATTCAGTCAGTAGCTTCAAACATTTCTGGTATATGAATAACATGATGTTTTTCAATGGCAAAAATCAATGAATATTGTAAATGCACAAACAGTAATTTCTCCGCATTGCAAGGTGCAAGTCTGAAAATGTTTGCTTTTTCCTGCTCCTCTTAGCATGATAAAGAAGATTCAAAGAGAGTGAGATGCAAGCTACTTTCATTCAGTCAGTAGCTTCAATCATTTCTGGACGTTTTTCAATGGTAAAAATCAATGAATATTGTAAATGCACAAACAGTAATTTCTCCACATTGCAAGGTGCAATTCTGAAATTTTTTGCTTTTTCCTGCTCCTCTTAGCATGATAAAGAAGATTCAAAGAGAGTGAGATGCCAGCTCCTTTCATTCAGTCAGCAGCTTCAAACATTTCTGGTATATGAATAACATGATGTTTTTCAATGGCAAAAATCAATGAATATTGTAAATGCACAAACAGTAATTTCTCCGCATTGCAAGGTGCAATTCTGAAATTTTTTGCTTTTTCCTGCTCCTCTTAGCATGATAAAGAAGATTCAAAGAGAGTGAGATGCCAGCTCCTTTCATTCAGTCAGTAGCTTCAAACATTTCTGGTATATGAATAACATGATGTTTTTCAATGGCAAAAATCAATGAATATTGTAAATGCACAAACAGTAATTTCTCCGCATTGCAAGGTGCAAGTCTGAAAATTTTTGCTTTTTCCTGCTCCTCTTAGCATGATAAAGAAGATTCAAAGAGAGTGAGATGCCAGCTACTTTCATTCAGTCAGTAGCTTCAATCATTTCTGGACGTTTTTCAATGGTAAAAATCAATGAATATTGTAAATGCACAAACAGTAATTTCTCCAAATTGCAAGGTGCAATTCTGAAATTTTTTGCTTTTTCCTGCTCCTCTTAGCATGATAAAGAAGATTCAAAGAGAGTGAGATGCCAGCTCCTTTCATTCAGTCAGCAGCTTCAAACATTTCTGGTATATGAATAACATGATGTTTTTCAATGGCAAAAATCAATGAATATTGTAAATGCACAAACAGTAATTTCTCCGCATTGCAAGGTGCAATTCTGAAATTTTTTGCTTTTTCCTGCTCCTCTTAGCATGATAAAGAAGATTCAAAGAGAGTGAGATGCCAGCTCCTTTCATTCAGTCAGTAGCTTCAAACATTTCTGGTATATGAATAACATGATGTTTTTCAATGGCAAAAATCAATGAATATTGTAAATGCACAAACAGTAATGTCTCCGCATTGCAAGGTGCAAGTCTTAAATTTTTTGCTTTTTCCTGCTCCTCTTAGCATGATAAAGAAGATTCAAAGAGAGTGAGATGCCAGATACTTTCATTCAGTCAGTAGCTTCAATCATTTCTGGACGTTTTTCAATGGTAAAAATCAATGAATATTGTAAATGCACAAACAGTAATTTCTCCACATTGCAAGGTGCAATTCTGAAATTTTTTGCTTTTTCCTGCTCCTCTTAGCATGATAAAGAAGATTCAAAGAGAGTGAGATGCCAGCTCCTTTCATTCAGTCAGTAGCTTCAAACATTTCTGGTATATGAATAACATGATGTTTTTCAATGGCAAAAATCAATGAATATTGTAAATGCACAAACAGTAATTTCTCCGCATTGCAAGGTGCAATTATGAAATTTTTTGCTTTTTCCTGCTCCTCTTAGCATGATAAAGAAGATTCAAAGAGAGTGAGATGCCAGCTCCTTTCATTCAGTCAGTAGCTTCAATCATTTCTGGATGTTTTTCAATGGCAAAAATCAATGAATATTGTAAATGCACAAACTGTAATTTCTCCGCATTGCAAGGTGCAATTCTGAAATTTTTTGCTTTTTCCTGCTCCTCTTAGCATGATAAAGAAGATTCAAAGAGAGTGAGATGCCAGCTCCTTTCATTCAGTCAGTAGCTTCAATCATTTCTGGACGTTTTTCAATGGCAAAAATCATTGAATATTGTAAATGCACAAACAGTAATTTCTCCGCATTGCAAGGTGCAATTCTGAAATTTTTTGCTTTTTCCTGCTCCTCTTAGCATGATAAAGAAGATTCAAAGAGAGTGAGATGCCAGCTCCTTTCATTAAGTCAGTACCTTCAATCATTTCTGGACGTTTTTCAATGGCAAAAATCAATGAATATTGTAAATGCACAAACAGTAATTTCTCCGCATTGCAAGGTGCAATTCTGAAATTTTTTGCTTTTTCCCGCTCCTCTTAGCATGATAAAGAAGATTCAAAGAGAGTGAGGTGCCAGCTCCTTTCATTCAGTCAGTAGCTTCAAACATTTCTGGTATATGAATAACATGTTTTTCAATGGCAAAAATCAATGAATATTGTAAATGCACAAACAGTAATTTCTCCGCATTGCAAGGTGCAATTCTGAAATTTTTTGCTTTTTCCTGCTCCTCTTAGCATGATAAAGAAGATTCAAAGAGAGTGAGATGCCAGCTCCTTTCATTCAGTCAGTAGCTTCAATCATTTCTGGACGTTTTTCAATGGCAAAAATCAATGAATATTGTAAATGCACAAACAGTAATTTCTCCGCATTGCAAGGTGCAATTCTGAAATTTTTTGCTTTTTCCTGCTCCTCTTAGCATGATAAAGAAGATTCAAAGAGAGTGAGATGCCAGCTCCTTTCATTCAGTCAGTAGCTTCAAACATTTCTGGTATATGAATAACATGATGTTTTTCAATGGCAAAAATCAATGAATATTGTAAATGCACAAACAGTAATTTCTCCGCATTGCAAGGTGCAAGTCTGAAATTTTTTGCTTTTTCCTGCTCCTCTTAGCATGATAAAGAAGATTCAAAGAGAGTGAGATGCCAGCTACTTTCATTCAGTCAGTAGCTTCAATCATTTCTGGACGTTTTTCAATGGTAAAAATCAATGAATATTGTAAATGCACAAACAGTAATTTCTCCACATTGCAAGGTGCAATTCTGAAATTTTTTGCTTTTTCCTGCTCCTCTTAGCATGATAAAGAAGATTCAAAGAGAGTGAGATGCCAGCTCCTTTCATTCAGTCAGTAGCTTCAAACATTTCTGGTATATGAATAACATGATGTTTTTCAATGGCAAAAATCAATGAATATTGTAAATGCACAAACAGTAATTTCTCCGCATTGCAAGGTGCAATTCTGAAATTTTTTGCTTTTTCCTGCTCCTCTTAGCATGATAAAGAAGATTCAAAGAGAGTGAGATGCCAGCTACTTTCATTCAGTCAGTAGCTTCAATCATTTCTGGACGTTTTTCAATGGTAAAAATCAATGAATATTGTAAATGCACAAACAGTAATTTCTCCACATTGCAAGGTGCAATTCTGAAATTTTTTGCTTTTTCCTGCTCCTCTTAGCATGATAAAGAAGATTCAAAGAGAGTGAGATGCCAGCTCCTTTCATTCAGTCAGTAGCTTCAAACATTTCTGGTATATGAATAACATGATGTTTTTCAATGGCAAAAATCAATGAATATTGTAAATGCACAAACAGTAATTTCTCCGCATTGCAAGGTGCAATTCTGAAATTTTTTGCTTTTTCCTGCTCCTCTTAGCATGATAAAGAAGATTCAAAGAGAGTGAGATGCCAGCTCCTTTCATTCAGTCAGTAGCTTCAAACATTTCTGGTATATGAATAACATGATGTTTTTCAATGGCAAAAATCAATGAATATTGTAAATGCACAAACAGTAATTTCTCCGCATTGCAAGGTGCAAGTCTGAAATTTTTTGCTTTTTCCTGCTCCTCTTAGCATGATAAAGAAGATTCAAAGAGAGTGAGATGCCAGCTACTTTCATTCAGTCAGTAGCTTCAATCATTTCTGGACGTTTTTCAATGGTAAAAATCAATGAATATTGTAAATGCACAAACAGTAATTTCTCCACATTGCAAGGTGCAATTCTGAAATTTTTTGCTTTTTCCTGCTCCTCTTAGCATGATAAAGAAGATTCAAAGAGAGTGAGATGCCAGCTCCTTTCATTCAGTCAGTAGCTTCAAACATTTCTGGTATATGAATAACATGATGTTTTTCAATGGCAAAAATCAATGAATATTGTAAATGCACAAACAGTAATTTCTCCGCATTGCAAGGTGCAATTCTGAAATTTTTTGCTTTTTCCTGCTCCTCTTAGCATGATAAAGAAGATTCAAAGAGAGTGAGATGCCAGCTCCTTTCATTCAGTCAGTAGCTTCAAACATTTCTGGTATATGAATAACATGATGTTTTTCAATGGCAAAAATCAATGAATATTGTAAATGCACAAACAGTAATTTCTCCGCATTGCAAGGTGCAATTCTGAAATTTTTTGCTTTTTCCTGCTCCTCTTAGCATGATAAAGAAGATTCAAAGAGAGTGAGATGCCAGCTCCTTTCATTCAGTCAGTAGCTTCAATCATTTCTGGACGTTTTTCAATGGCAAAAATCAATGAATATTGTAAATGCACAAACAGTAATTTCTCCGCATTGCAAGGTGCAATTCTGAAATTTTTTGCTTTTTCCTGCTCCTCTTAGCATGATAAAGAAGATTCAAAGAGAGTGAGATGTCATCTCCTTTCATTCAGTCAGTAGCTTCAAACATTTCTGGTATATGAATAACATGATGTTTTTCAATGGCAAAAATCAATGAATATTGTAAATGCACAAACAGTAATTTCTCCGCATTGCAAGGTGCAATTCTGAAATTTTTTGCTTTTTCCTGCTCCTCTTAGCATGATAAAGAAGATTCAAAGAGAGTGAGATGCCAGCTCCTTTCATTCAGTCAGTAGCTTCAATCATTTCTGGACGTTTTTCAATGGCAAAAATCAATGAATATTGTAAATGCACAAACAGTAATTTCTCCGCATTGCAAGGTGCAATTCTGAATTTTTTTGCTTTTTCCTGCTCCTCTTAGCATGATAAAGAAGATTCAAAGAGAGTGAGATGCCAGCTCCTTTCGTTCAGTCAGTAGCTTCAATCATTTCTGGACGTTTTTCAATGGCAAAAATCATTGAATATTATAAATGCACAAACAGTAACTTCTCCGCATTGCAAGGTGCAATTCTGAAATTTTTTACTTTTTCCTGCTCCTCTTAGCATGATAAAGAAGATTCAAAGAGATTGAGATGCCAGCTCCTTTCATTCAGTCAGTAGCTTCAATCATTTCTGGTATATGAATAACATGATGTTTTTCAATGGCAAAAATCAATGAATATTATAAATGCACAAACAGTAATTTCTCCGCATTGCAAGGTGCAATTCTGAAATTTTTTGCTTTTTCCTGCTCCTCTTAGCATGATAAAGAAGATTCAAAGAGAGTGAGATGCCAGCTCCTTTCATTCAGTCAGTAGCTTCAATCATTTCTGGACGTTTTTCAATGGTAAAAATCAATGAATATTGTAAATGCACAAACAGTAATTTCTCCAAATTGCAAGGTGCAATTCTGAAATTTTTTGCTTTTTCCTGCTCCTCTTAGCATGATAAAGAAGATTCAAAGAGAGTGAGATGCCAGCTCCTTTCATTCAGTCAGCAGCTTCAAACATTTCTGGTATATGAATAACATGATGTTTTTCAATGGCAAAAATCAATGAATATTGTAAATGCACAAACAGTAATTTCTCCGCATTGCAAGGTGCAATTCTGAAATTTTTTGCTTTTTCCTGCTCCTCTTAGCATGATAAAGAAGATTCAAAGAGAGTGAGATGCCAGCTCCTTTCATTCAGTCAGTAGCTTCAAACATTTCTGGTATATGAATAACATGATGTTTTTCAATGGCAAAAATCAATGAATATTGTAAATGCACAAACAGTAATGTCTCCGCATTGCAAGGTGCAAGTCTTAAATTTTTTGCTTTTTCCTGCTCCTCTTAGCATGATAAAGAAGATTCAAAGAGAGTGAGATGCCAGATACTTTCATTCAGTCAGTAGCTTCAATCATTTCTGGACGTTTTTCAATGGTAAAAATCAATGAATATTGTAAATGCACAAACAGTAATTTCTCCACATTGCAAGGTGCAATTCTGAAATTTTTTGCTTTTTCCTGCTCCTCTTAGCATGATAAAGAAGATTCAAAGAGAGTGAGATGCCAGCTCCTTTCATTCAGTCAGTAGCTTCAAACATTTCTGGTATATGAATAACATGATGTTTTTCAATGGCAAAAATCAATGAATATTGTAAATGCACAAACAGTAATTTCTCCGCATTGCAAGGTGCAATTCTGAAATTTTTTGCTTTTTCCTGCTCCTCTTAGCATGATAAAGAAGATTCAAAGAGAGTGAGATGCCAGCTCCTTTCATTCAGTCAGTAGCTTCAATCATTTCTGGATGTTTTTCAATGGCAAAAATCAATGAATATTGTAAATGCACAAACTGTAATTTCTCCGCATTGCAAGGTGCAATTCTGAAATTTTTTGCTTTTTCCTGCTCCTCTTAGCATGATAAAGAAGATTCAAAGAGAGTGAGATGCCAGCTCCTTTCATTCAGTCAGTAGCTTCAATCATTTCTGGACGTTTTTCAATGGCAAAAATCATTGAATATTGTAAATGCACAAACAGTAATTTCTCCGCATTGCAAGGTGCAATTCTGAAATTTTTTGCTTTTTCCTGCTCCTCTTAGCATGATAAAGAAGATTCAAAGAGAGTGAGATGCCAGCTCCTTTCATTAAGTCAGTACCTTCAATCATTTCTGGACGTTTTTCAATGGCAAAAATCAATGAATATTGTAAATGCACAAACAGTAATTTCTCCGCATTGCAAGGTGCAATTCTGAAATTTTTTGCTTTTTCCCGCTCCTCTTAGCATGATAAAGAAGATTCAAAGAGAGTGAGGTGCCAGCTCCTTTCATTCAGTCAGTAGCTTCAAACATTTCTGGTATATGAATAACATGTTTTTCAATGGCAAAAATCAATGAATATTGTAAATGCACAAACAGTAATTTCTCCGCATTGCAAGGTGCAATTCTGAAATTTTTTGCTTTTTCCTGCTCCTCTTAGCATGATAAAGAAGATTCAAAGAGAGTGAGATGCCAGCTCCTTTCATTCAGTCAGTAGCTTCAATCATTTCTGGACGTTTTTCAATGGCAAAAATCAATGAATATTGTAAATGCACAAACAGTAATTTCTCCGCATTGCAAGGTGCAATTCTGAAATTTTTTGCTTTTTCCTGCTCCTCTTAGCATGATAAAGAAGATTCAAAGAGAGTGAGATGCCAGCTCCTTTCATTCAGTCAGTAGCTTCAAACATTTCTGGTATATGAATAACATGATGTTTTTCAATGGCAAAAATCAATGAATATTGTAAATGCACAAACAGTAATTTCTCCGCATTGCAAGGTGCAAGTCTGAAATTTTTTGCTTTTTCCTGCTCCTCTTAGCATGATAAAGAAGATTCAAAGAGAGTGAGATGCCAGCTACTTTCATTCAGTCAGTAGCTTCAATCATTTCTGGACGTTTTTCAATGGTAAAAATCAATGAATATTGTAAATGCACAAACAGTAATTTCTCCACATTGCAAGGTGCAATTCTGAAATTTTTTGCTTTTTCCTGCTCCTCTTAGCATGATAAAGAAGATTCAAAGAGAGTGAGATGCCAGCTCCTTTCATTCAGTCAGTAGCTTCAAACATTTCTGGTATATGAATAACATGATGTTTTTCAATGGCAAAAATCAATGAATATTGTAAATGCACAAACAGTAATTTCTCCGCATTGCAAGGTGCAATTCTGAAATTTTTTGCTTTTTCCTGCTCCTCTTAGCATGATAAAGAAGATTCAAAGAGAGTGAGATGCCAGCTACTTTCATTCAGTCAGTAGCTTCAATCATTTCTGGACGTTTTTCAATGGTAAAAATCAATGAATATTGTAAATGCACAAACAGTAATTTCTCCACATTGCAAGGTGCAATTCTGAAATTTTTTGCTTTTTCCTGCTCCTCTTAGCATGATAAAGAAGATTCAAAGAGAGTGAGATGCCAGCTCCTTTCATTCAGTCAGTAGCTTCAAACATTTCTGGTATATGAATAACATGATGTTTTTCAATGGCAAAAATCAATGAATATTGTAAATGCACAAACAGTAATTTCTCCGCATTGCAAGGTGCAATTCTGAAATTTTTTGCTTTTTCCTGCTCCTCTTAGCATGATAAAGAAGATTCAAAGAGAGTGAGATGCCAGCTCCTTTCATTCAGTCAGTAGCTTCAAACATTTCTGGTATATGAATAACATGATGTTTTTCAATGGCAAAAATCAATGAATATTGTAAATGCACAAACAGTAATTTCTCCGCATTGCAAGGTGCAAGTCTGAAATTTTTTGCTTTTTCCTGCTCCTCTTAGCATGATAAAGAAGATTCAAAGAGAGTGAGATGCCAGCTACTTTCATTCAGTCAGTAGCTTCAATCATTTCTGGACGTTTTTCAATGGTAAAAATCAATGAATATTGTAAATGCACAAACAGTAATTTCTCCACATTGCAAGGTGCAATTCTGAAATTTTTTGCTTTTTCCTGCTCCTCTTAGCATGATAAAGAAGATTCAAAGAGAGTGAGATGCCAGCTCCTTTCATTCAGTCAGTAGCTTCAAACATTTCTGGTATATGAATAACATGATGTTTTTCAATGGCAAAAATCAATGAATATTGTAAATGCACAAACAGTAATTTCTCCGCATTGCAAGGTGCAATTCTGAAATTTTTTGCTTTTTCCTGCTCCTCTTAGCATGATAAAGAAGATTCAAAGAGAGTGAGATGCCAGCTCCTTTCATTCAGTCAGTAGCTTCAAACATTTCTGGTATATGAATAACATGATGTTTTTCAATGGCAAAAATCAATGAATATTGTAAATGCACAAACAGTAATTTCTCCGCATTGCAAGGTGCAATTCTGAAATTTTTTGCTTTTTCCTGCTCCTCTTAGCATGATAAAGAAGATTCAAAGAGAGTGAGATGCCAGCTCCTTTCATTCAGTCAGTAGCTTCAATCATTTCTGGACGTTTTTCAATGGCAAAAATCAATGAATATTGTAAATGCACAAACAGTAATTTCTCCGCATTGCAAGGTGCAATTCTGAAATTTTTTGCTTTTTCCTGCTCCTCTTAGCATGATAAAGAAGATTCAAAGAGAGTGAGATGTCATCTCCTTTCATTCAGTCAGTAGCTTCAAACATTTCTGGTATATGAATAACATGATGTTTTTCAATGGCAAAAATCAATGAATATTGTAAATGCACAAACAGTAATTTCTCCGCATTGCAAGGTGCAATTCTGAAATTTTTTGCTTTTTCCTGCTCCTCTTAGCATGATAAAGAAGATTCAAAGAGAGTGAGATGCCAGCTCCTTTCATTCAGTCAGTAGCTTCAATCATTTCTGGACGTTTTTCAATGGCAAAAATCAATGAATATTGTAAATGCACAAACAGTAATTTCTCCGCATTGCAAGGTGCAATTCTGAATTTTTTTGCTTTTTCCTGCTCCTCTTAGCATGATAAAGAAGATTCAAAGAGAGTGAGATGCCAGCTCCTTTCGTTCAGTCAGTAGCTTCAATCATTTCTGGACGTTTTTCAATGGCAAAAATCATTGAATATTATAAATGCACAAACAGTAACTTCTCCGCATTGCAAGGTGCAATTCTGAAATTTTTTACTTTTTCCTGCTCCTCTTAGCATGATAAAGAAGATTCAAAGAGATTGAGATGCCAGCTCCTTTCATTCAGTCAGTAGCTTCAATCATTTCTGGTATATGAATAACATGATGTTTTTCAATGGCAAAAATCAATGAATATTATAAATGCACAAACAGTAATTTCTCCGCATTGCAAGGTGCAATTCTGAAATTTTTTGCTTTTTCCTGCTCCTCTTAGCATGATAAAGAAGATTCAAAGAGAGTGAGATGCCAGCTCCTTTCATTCAGTCAGTAGCTTCAATCATTTCTGGACGTTTTTCAATGGCAAAAATCAATGAATATTGTAAATGCACAAACAGTAATTTCTCCGCATTGCAAGGTGCAATTCTGAAATTTTTTGCTTTTTCCTGCTCCTCTTAGCATGATAAACAAGATTCAAAGAGAGTGAGATGCCAGCTCCTTTCATTCAGTCAGTAGCTCCAATCATTTCTGGACGTTTTTCAATGGCAAAAATCAATGAATATTGTAAATGCACAAACAGTAATTTCTCCGCATTGCAAGGTGCAATTCTGAAATTTTTTGCTTTTTCCTGCTCGTCTTAGCATGATAAAGAAGATTCAAAGAGAGTGAGATGCCAGCTCCTTTCATTCAGTCAGTAGCTTCAAACATTTCTGGTATATGAATAACATGATGTTTTTCAATGGCAAAAATCAATGAATATTGTAAATGCACAAACAGTAATTTCTCCGCATTGCAAGATGCAAGTCTGAAATTTTTTGCTTTTTCCTGCTCCTCTTAGCATGATAAAGAAGATTCAAAGAGAGTGAGATGCCAGCTACTTTCATTCAGTCAGTAGCTTCAATCATTTCTGGACGTTTTTCAATGGTAAAAATCAATGAATATTGTAAATGCACAAACAGTAATTTCTCCACATTGCAAGGTGCAATTCTGAAATTTTTTGCTTTTTCCTGCTCCTCTTAGCATGATAAAGAAGATTCAAAGAGAGTGAGATGCCAGCTCCTTTCATTCAGTCAGTAGCTTCAAACATTTCTGGTATATGAATAACATGATGTTTTTCAATGGCAAAAATCAATGAATATTGTAAATGCACAAACAGTAATTTCTCTGCATTGCAAGGTGCAATTCTGAAATTTTTTGCTTTTTCCTGCTCCTCTTAGCATGATAAAGAAGATTCAAAGAGAGTGAGATGCCAGCTCCTTTCATCCAGTCAGTAGCTTCAATCATTTCTGGATGTTTTTCAATGGCAAAAATCAATGAATATTGTAAATGCACAAACTGTAATTTCTCCGCATTGCAAGGTGCAATTCTGAAATTTTTTGCTTTTTCCTGCTCCACTTAGCATGATAAAGAAGGTTCAAAGAGAGTGAGATGCCAGCTCCTTTCATTCAGTCAGTAGCTTCAATCATTTCTGGACGTTTTTCAATGGCAAAAATCAATGAATATTGTAAATGCACAAACAGTAATTTCTCCGCATTGCAAGGTGCAATTCTGAAATTTTTTGCTTTTTCCTGCTCCTCTTAGCATGATAAAGAAGATTCAAAGAGAGTGAGATGCAAGCTCCTTTCATTCAGTCAGTACCTTCAATCATTTCTGGACGTTTTTCAATGGCAAAAATCAATGAATATTGTAAATGCACAAACAGTAATTTCTCCGCATTGCAAGGTGCAATTCTGAAATTTTTTGCTTTTTCCCGCTCATCTTAGCATGATAAAGAAGATTCAAAGAGAGTGAGGTGCCAGCTCCTTTCATTCAGTCAGTAGCTTCAAACATTTCTGGTATATGAATAACATGTTTTTCAATGGCAAAAATCAATGAATATTGTAAATGCACAAACAGTAATTTCTCCGCATTGCAAGGTGCAATTCTGAAATTTTTTGCTTTTTCCTGCTCCTCTTAGCATGATAAAGAAGATTCAAAGAGAGTGAGATGCCAGCTCCTTTCATTCAGTCAGTAGCTTCAATCATTTCTGGACGTTTTTCAATGGCAAAAATCAATGAATATTGTAAATGCACAAACAATAATTTCTCCGCATTGCAAGGTGCAATTCTGAAATTTTTTGCTTTTTCCTGCTCCTCTTAGCATGATAAAGAAGATTCAAAGAGAGTGAGATGCCAGCTCCTTTCATTCAGTCAGTAGCTTCAATCATTTCTGGACGTTTTTCAATGGCAAAAATCAATGAATATTGTAAATGCACAAACAGTAATTTCTCCGCATTGCAAGGTGCAATTCTGAAATTTTTTGCTTTTTCCTGCTCCTCTTAGCATGATAAAGAAGATTCAAAGAGAGTGAGATGCCAGCTCCTTTCATTCAGTCAGTAGCTTCAAACATTTCTGGTATATGAATAACATGATGTTTTTCAAAGGCAAAAATCAATGAATATTGTAAATGCACAAACAGTAATTTCTCCGCATTGCAAGGTGCAAGTCTGAAATTTTTTGCTTTTTCCTGCTCCTCTTAGCATGATAAAGAAGATTCAAAGAGAGTGAGATGCCAGCTACTTTCATTCAGTCAGTAGCTTCAATCATTTCTGGACGTTTTTCAATGGTAAAAATCAATGAATATTGTAAATGCACAAACAGTAATTTCTCCACATTGCAAGGTGCAATTCTGAAATTTTTTGCTTTTTCCTGCTCCTCTTAGCATGATAAAGAAGATTCAAAGAGAGTGAGATGCCAGCTCCTTTCATTCAGTCAGTAGCTTCAAACATTTCTGGTATATGAATAACATGATGTTTTTCAATGGCAAAAATCAATGAATATTGTAAATGCACAAACAGTAATTTCTCCGCATTGCAAGGTGCAATTCTGAAATTTTTTGCTTTTTCCTGCTCCTCTTAGCATGATAAAGAAGATTCAAAGAGAGTGAGATGCCAGCTCCTTTCATTCAGTCAGTAGCTTCAAACATTTCTGGTATATGAATAACATGATGTTTTTCAATGGCAAAAATCAATGAATATTGTAAATGCACAAACAGTAATTTCTCCGCATTGCAAGGTGCAAGTCTGAAATTTTTTGCTTTTTCCTGCTCCTCTTAGCATGATAAAGAAGATTCAAAGAGAGTGAGATGCCAGCTACTTTCATTCAGTCAGTAGCTTCAATCATTTCTGGACGTTTTTCAATGGTAAAAATCAATGAATATTGTAAATGCACAAACAGTAATTTCTCCACATTGCAAGGTGCAATTCTGAAATTTTTTGCTTTTTCCTGCTCCTCTTAGCATGATAAAGAAGATTCAAAGAGAGTGAGATGCCAGCTCCTTTCATTCAGTCAGTAGCTTCAAACATTTCTGGTATATGAATAACATGATGTTTTTCAATGGCAAAAATCAATGAATATTGTAAATGCACAAACAGTAATTTCTCCGCATTGCAAGGTGCAATTCTGAAATTTTTTGCTTTTTCCTGCTCCTCTTAGCATGATAAAGAAGATTCAAAGAGAGTGAGATGCCAGCTCCTTTCATTCAGTCAGTAGCTTCAAACATTTCTGGTATATGAATAACATGATGTTTTTCAATGGCAAAAATCAATGAATATTGTAAATGCACAAACAGTAATTTCTCCGCATTGCAAGGTGCAATTCTGAAATTTTTTGCTTTTTCCTGCTCCTCTTAGCATGATAAAGAAGATTCAAAGAGAGTGAGATGCCAGCTCCTTTCATTCAGTCAGTAGCTTCAATCATTTCTGGACGTTTTTCAATGGCAAAAATCAATGAATATTGTAAATGCACAAACAGTAATTTCTCCGCATTGCAAGGTGCAATTCTGAAATTTTTTGCTTTTTCCTGCTCCTCTTAGCATGATAAAGAAGATTCAAAGAGAGTGAGATGTCAGCTCCTTTCATTCAGTCAGTAGCTTCAAACATTTCTGGTATATGAATAACATGATGTTTTTCAATGGCAAAAATCAATGAATATTGTAAATGCACAAACAGTAATTTCTCCGCATTGCAAGGTGCAATTCTGAAATTTTTTGCTTTTTCCTGCTCCTCTTAGCATGATAAAGAAGATTCAAAGAGAGTGAGATGCCAGCTCCTTTCATTCAGTCAGTAGCTTCAATCATTTCTGGACGTTTTTCAATGGCAAAAATCAATGAATATTGTAAATGCACAAACAGTAATTTCTCCGCATTGCAAGGTGCAATTCTGAAATTTTTTGCTTTTTCCTGCTCCTCTTAGCATGATAAAGAAGATTCAAAGAGAGTGAGATGCCAGCTCCTTTCGTTCAGTCAGTAGCTTCAATCATTTCTGGACGTTTTTCAATGGCAAAAATCATTGAATATTATAAATGCACAAACAGTAACTTCTCCGCATTGCAAGGTGCAATTCTGAAATTTTTTACTTTTTCCTGCTCCTCTTAGCATGATAAAGAAGATTCAAAGAGATTGAGATGCCAGCTCCTTTCATTCAGTCAGTAGCTTCAATCATTTCTGGTATATGAATAACATGATGTTTTTCAATGGCAAAAATCAATGAATATTATAAATGCACAAACAGTAATTTCTCCGCATTGCAAGGTGCAATTCTGAAATTTTTTGCTTTTTCCTGCTCCTCTTAGCATGATAAAGAAGATTCAAAGAGAGTGAGATGCCAGCTCCTTTCATTCAGTCAGTAGCTTCAATCATTTCTGGACGTTTTTCAATGGCAAAAATCAATGAATATTGTAAATGCACAAACAGTAATTTCTCCGCATTGCAAGGTGCAATTCTGAAATTTTTTGCTTTTTCCTGCTCCTCTTAGCATGATAAACAAGATTCAAAGAGAGTGAGATGCCAGCTCCTTTCATTCAGTCAGTAGCTCCAATCATTTCTGGACGTTTTTCAATGGCAAAAATCAATGAATATTGTAAATGCACAAACAGTAATTTCTCCGCATTGCAAGGTGCAATTCTGAAATTTTTTGCTTTTTCCTGCTCGTCTTAGCATGATAAAGAAGATTCAAAGAGAGTGAGATGCCAGCTCCTTTCATTCAGTCAGTAGCTTCAAACATTTCTGGTATATGAATAACATGATGTTTTTCAATGGCAAAAATCAATGAATATTGTAAATGCACAAACAGTAATTTCTCCGCATTGCAAGATGCAAGTCTGAAATTTTTTGCTTTTTCCTGCTCCTCTTAGCATGATAAAGAAGATTCAAAGAGAGTGAGATGCCAGCTACTTTCATTCAGTCAGTAGCTTCAATCATTTCTGGACGTTTTTCAATGGTAAAAATCAATGAATATTGTAAATGCACAAACAGTAATTTCTCCACATTGCAAGGTGCAATTCTGAAATTTTTTGCTTTTTCCTGCTCCTCTTAGCATGATAAAGAAGATTCAAAGAGAGTGAGATGCCAGCTCCTTTCATTCAGTCAGTAGCTTCAAACATTTCTGGTATATGAATAACATGATGTTTTTCAATGGCAAAAATCAATGAATATTGTAAATGCACAAACAGTAATTTCTCTGCATTGCAAGGTGCAATTCTGAAATTTTTTGCTTTTTCCTGCTCCTCTTAGCATGATAAAGAAGATTCAAAGAGAGTGAGATGCCAGCTCCTTTCATCCAGTCAGTAGCTTCAATCATTTCTGGATGTTTTTCAATGGCAAAAATCAATGAATATTGTAAATGCACAAACTGTAATTTCTCCGCATTGCAAGGTGTAATTCTGAAATTTTTTGCTTTTTCCTGCTCCACTTAGCATGATAAAGAAGGTTCAAAGAGAGTGAGATGCCAGCTCCTTTCATTCAGTCAGTAGCTTCAATCATTTCTGGACGTTTTTCAATGGCAAAAATCAATGAATATTGTAAATGCACAAACAGTAATTTCTCCGCATTGCAAGGTGCAATTCTGAAATTTTTTGCTTTTTCCTGCTCCTCTTAGCATGATAAAGAAGATTCAAAGAGAGTGAGATGCAAGCTCCTTTCATTCAGTCAGTACCTTCAATCATTTCTGGACGTTTTTCAATGGCAAAAATCAATGAATATTGTAAATGCACAAACAGTAATTTCTCCGCATTGCAAGGTGCAATTCTGAAATTTTTTGCTTTTTCCCGCTCATCTTAGCATGATAAAGAAGATTCAAAGAGAGTGAGGTGCCAGCTCCTTTCATTCAGTCAGTAGCTTCAAACATTTCTGGTATATGAATAACGTGTTTTTCAATGGCAAAAATCAATGAATATTGTAAATGCACAAACAGTAATTTCTCCGCATTGCAAGGTGCAATTCTGAAATTTTTTGCTTTTTCCTGCTCCTCTTAGCATGATAAAGAAGATTCAAAGAGAGTGAGATGCCAGCTCCTTTCATTCAGTCAGTAGCTTCAATCATTTCTGGACGTTTTTCAATGGCAAAAATCAATGAATATTGTAAATGCACAAACAATAATTTCTCCGCATTGCAAGGTGCAATTCTGAAATTTTTTGCTTTTTCCTGCTCCTCTTAGCATGATAAAGAAGATTCAAAGAGAGTGAGATGCCAGCTCCTTTCATTCAGTCAGTAGCTTCAATCATTTCTGGACGTTTTTCAATGGCAAAAATCAATGAATATTGTAAATGCACAAACAGTAATTTCTCCGCATTGCAAGGTGCAATTCTGAAATTTTTTGCTTTTTCCTGCTCCTCTTAGCATGATAAAGAAGATTCAAAGAGAGTGAGATGCCAGCTCCTTTCATTCAGTCAGTAGCTTCAAACATTTCTGGTATATGAATAACATGATGTTTTTCAAAGGCAAAAATCAATGAATATTGTAAATGCACAAACAGTAATTTCTCCGCATTGCAAGGTGCAAGTCTGAAATTTTTTGCTTTTTCCTGCTCCTCTTAGCATGATAAAGAAGATTCAAAGAGAGTGAGATGCCAGCTACTTTCATTCAGTCAGTAGCTTCAATCATTTCTGGACGTTTTTCAATGGTAAAAATCAATGAATATTGTAAATGCACAAACAGTAATTTCTCCACATTGCAAGGTGCAATTCTGAAATTTTTTGCTTTTTCCTGCTCCTCTTAGCATGATAAAGAAGATTCAAAGAGAGTGAGATGCCAGCTCCTTTCATTCAGTCAGTAGCTTCAATCATTTCTGGTATATGAATAACATGATGTTTTTCAATGGCAAAAATCAATGAATATTGTAAATGCACAAACAGTAATTTCTCCGCATTGCAAGGTGCAATTCTGAAATTTTTTGCTTTTTCCTGCTCCTCTTAGCATGATAAAGAAGATTCAAAGAGAGTGAGATGCCAGCTCCTTTCGTTCAGTCAGTAGCTTCAATCATTTCTGGACGTTTTTCAATGGCAAAAATCATTGAATATTATAAATGCACAAACAGTAACTTCTCCGCATTGCAAGGTGCAATTCTGAAATTTTTTACTTTTTCCTGCTCCTCTTAGCATGATAAAGAAGATTCAAAGAGATTGAGATGCCAGCTCCTTTCATTCAGTCAGTAGCTTCAATCATTTCTGGTATATGAATAACATGATGTTTTTCAATGGCAAAAATCAATGAATATTATAAATGCACAAACAGTAATTTCTCCGCATTGCAAGGTGCAATTCTGAAATTTTTTGCTTTTTCCTGCTCCTCTTAGCATGATAAAGAAGATTCAAAGAGAGTGAGATGCCAGCTCCTTTCATTCAGTCAGTAGCTTCAATCATTTCTGGACGTTTTTCAATGGCAAAAATCAATGAATATTGTAAATGCACAAACAGTAATTTCTCCGCATTGCAAGGTGCAATTCTGAAATTTTTTGCTTTTTCCTGCTCCTCTTAGCATGATAAACAAGATTCAAAGAGAGTGAGATGCCAGCTCCTTTCATTCAGTCAGTAGCTCCAATCATTTCTGGACGTTTTTCAATGGCAAAAATCAATGAATATTGTAAATGCACAAACAGTAATTTCTCCGCATTGCAAGGTGCAATTCTGAAATTTTTTGCTTTTTCCTGCTCGTCTTAGCATGATAAAGAAGATTCAAAGAGAGTGAGATGCCAGCTCCTTTCATTCAGTCAGTAGCTTCAAACATTTCTGGTATATGAATAACATGATGTTTTTCAATGGCAAAAATCAATGAATATTGTAAATGCACAAACAGTAATTTCTCCGCATTGCAAGATGCAAGTCTGAAATTTTTTGCTTTTTCCTGCTCCTCTTAGCATGATAAAGAAGATTCAAAGAGAGTGAGATGCCAGCTACTTTCATTCAGTCAGTAGCTTCAATCATTTCTGGACGTTTTTCAATGGTAAAAATCAATGAATATTGTAAATGCACAAACAGTAATTTCTCCACATTGCAAGGTGCAATTCTGAAATTTTTTGCTGTTTCCTGCTCCTCTTAGCATGATAAAGAAGATTCAAAGAGAGTGAGATGCCAGCTCCTTTCATTCAGTCAGTAGCTTCAAACATTTCTGGTATATGAATAACATGATGTTTTTCAATGGCAAAAATCAATGAATATTGTAAATGCACAAACAGTAATTTCTCTGCATTGCAAGGTGCAATTCTGAAATTTTTTGCTTTTTCCTGCTCCTCTTAGCATGATAAAGAAGATTCAAAGAGAGTGAGATGCCAGCTCCTTTCATCCAGTCAGTAGCTTCAATCATTTCTGGATGTTTTTCAATGGCAAAAATCAATGAATATTGTAAATGCACAAACTGTAATTTCTCCGCATTGCAAGGTGCAATTCTGAAATTTTTTGCTTTTTCCTGCTCCACTTAGCATGATAAAGAAGGTTCAAAGAGAGTGAGATGCCAGCTCCTTTCATTCAGTCAGTAGCTTCAATCATTTCTGGACGTTTTTCAATGGCAAAAATCAATGAATATTGTAAATGCACAAACAGTAATTTCTCCGCATTGCAAGGTGCAATTCTGAAATTTTTTGCTTTTTCCTGCTCCTCTTAGCATGATAAAGAAGATTCAAAGAGAGTGAGATGCAAGCTCCTTTCATTCAGTCAGTACCTTCAATCATTTCTGGACGTTTTTCAATGGCAAAAATCAATGAATATTGTAAATGCACAAACAGTAATTTCTCCGCATTGCAAGGTGCAATTCTGAAATTTTTTGCTTTTTCCCGCTCATCTTAGCATGATAAAGAAGATTCAAAGAGAGTGAGGTGCCAGCTCCTTTCATTCAGTCAGTAGCTTCAAACATTTCTGGTATATGAATAACATGTTTTTCAATGGCAAAAATCAATGAATATTGTAAATGCACAAACAGTAATTTCTCCGCATTGCAAGGTGCAATTCTGAAATTTTTTGCTTTTTCCTGCTCCTCTTAGCATGATAAAGAAGATTCAAAGAGAGTGAGATGCCAGCTCCTTTCATTCAGTCAGTAGCTTCAATCATTTCTGGACGTTTTTCAATGGCAAAAATCAATGAATATTGTAAATGCACAAACAATAATTTCTCCGCATTGCAAGGTGCAATTCTGAAATTTTTTGCTTTTTCCTGCTCCTCTTAGCATGATAAAGAAGATTCAAAGAGAGTGAGATGCCAGCTCCTTTCATTCAGTCAGTAGCTTCAATCATTTCTGGACGTTTTTCAATGGCAAAAATCAATGAATATTGTAAATGCACAAACAGTAATTTCTCCGCATTGCAAGGTGCAATTCTGAAATTTTTTGCTTTTTCCTGCTCCTCTTAGCATGATAAAGAAGATTCAAAGAGAGTGAGATGCCAGCTCCTTTCATTCAGTCAGTAGCTTCAAACATTTCTGGTATATGAATAACATGATGTTTTTCAAAGGCAAAAATCAATGAATATTGTAAATGCACAAACAGTAATTTCTCCGCATTGCAAGGTGCAAGTCTGAAATTTTTTGCTTTTTCCTGCTCCTCTTAGCATGATAAAGAAGATTCAAAGAGAGTGAGATGCCAGCTACTTTCATTCAGTCAGTAGCTTCAATCATTTCTGGACGTTTTTCAATGGTAAAAATCAATGAATATTGTAAATGCACAAACAGTAATTTCTCCACATTGCAAGGTGCAATTCTGAAATTTTTTGCTTTTTCCTGCTCCTCTTAGCATGATAAAGAAGATTCAAAGAGAGTGAGATGCCAGCTCCTTTCATTCAGTCAGTAGCTTCAAACATTTCTGGTATATGAATAACATGATGTTTTTCAATGGCAAAAATCAATGAATATTGTAAATGCACAAACAGTAATTTCTCCGCATTGCAAGGTGCAATTCTGAAATTTTTTGCTTTTTCCTGCTCCTCTTAGCATGATAAAGAAGATTCAAAGAGAGTGAGATGCCAGCTCCTTTCATTCAGTCAGTAGCTTCAATCATTTCTGAATGTTTTTCAATGGCAAAAATCAATGAATATTGTAAATGCACAAACTGTAATTTCTCCGCATTGCAAGGTGCAATTCTGAAATTTTTTGCTTTTTCCTGCTCCTCTTAGCATGATAAAGAAGATTCAAAGAGAGTGAGATGTCAGCTCCTTTCATTCAGTCAGTAGCTTCAAACATTTCTGGTATATGAATAACATGATGTTTTTCAATGGCAAAAATCAATGAATATTGTAAATGCACAAACAGTAATTTCTCCGCATTGCAAGGTGCAATTCTGAAATTTTTTGCTTTTTCCTGCTCCTCTTAGCATGATAAAGAAGATTCAAAGAGAGTGAGATGCCAGCTCCTTTCATTCAGTCAGTAGCTTCAATCATTTCTGGACGTTTTTCAATGGCAAAAATCAATGAATATTGTAAATGCACAAACAGTAATTTCTCCGCATTGCAAGGTGCAATTCTGAAATTTTTTGCTTTTTCCTGCTCCTCTTAGCATGATAAAGAAGATTCAAAGAGAGTGAGATGCCAGCTCCTTTCGTTCAGTCAGTAGCTTCAATCATTTCTGGACGTTTTTCAATGGCAAAAATCATTGAATATTATAAATGCACAAACAGTAACTTCTCCGCATTGCAAGGTGCAATTCTGAAATTTTTTACTTTTTCCTGCTCCTCTTAGCATGATAAAGAAGATTCAAAGAGATTGAGATGCCAGCTCCTTTCATTCAGTCAGTAGCTTCAATCATTTCTGGTATATGAATAACATGATGTTTTTCAATGGCAAAAATCAATGAATATTATAAATGCACAAACAGTAATTTCTCCGCATTGCAAGGTGCAATTCTGAAATTTTTTGCTTTTTGCTGCTCCTCTTAGCATGATAAAGAAGATTCAAAGAGAGTGAGATGCCAGCTCCTTTCATTCAGTCAGTAGCTTCAATCATTTCTGGACGTTTTTCAATGGCAAAAATCAATGAATATTGTAAATGCACAAACAGTAATTTCTCCGCATTGCAAGGTGCAATTCTGAAATTTTTTGCTTTTTCCTGCTCCTCTTAGCATGATAAACAAGATTCAAAGAGAGTGAGATGCCAGCTCCTTTCATTCAGTCAGTAGCTCCAATCATTTCTGGACGTTTTTCAATGGCAAAAATCAATGAATATTGTAAATGCACAAACAGTAATTTCTCCGCATTGCAAGGTGCAATTCTGAAATTTTTTGCTTTTTCCTGCTCGTCTTAGCATGATAAAGAAGATTCAAAGAGAGTGAGATGCCAGCTCCTTTCATTCAGTCAGTAGCTTCAAACATTTCTGGTATATGAATAACATGATGTTTTTCAATGGCAAAAATCAATGAATATTGTAAATGCACAAACAGTAATTTCTCCGCATTGCAAGATGCAAGTCTGAAATTTTTTGCTTTTTCCTGCTCCTCTTAGCATGATAAAGAAGATTCAAAGAGAGTGAGATGCCAGTTACTTTCATTCAGTCAGTAGCTTCAATCATTTCTGGACGTTTTTCAATGGTAAAAATCAATGAATATTGTAAATGCACAAACAGTAATTTCTCCACATTGCAAGGTGCAATTCTGAAATTTTTTGCTTTTTCCTGCTCCTCTTAGCATGATAAAGAAGATTCAAAGAGAGTGAGATGCCAGCTCCTTTCATTCAGTCAGTAGCTACAAACATTTCTGGTATATGAATAACATGATGTTTTTCAATGGCAAAAATCAATGAATATTGTAAATGCACAAACAGTAATTTCTCTGCATTGCAAGGTGCAATTCTGAAATTTTTTGCTTTTTCCTGCTCCTCTTAGCATGATAAAGAAGATTCAAAGAGAGTGAGATGCCAGCTCCTTTCATCCAGTCAGTAGCTTCAATCATTTCTGGATGTTTTTCAATGGCAAAAATCAATGAATATTGTAAATGCACAAACTGTAATTTCTCCGCATTGCAAGGTGCAATTCTGAAATTTTTTGCTTTTTCCTGCTCCACTTAGCATGATAAAGAAGGTTCAAAGAGAGTGAGATGCCAGCTCCTTTCATTCAGTCAGTAGCTTCAATCATTTCTGGACGTTTTTCAATGGCAAAAATCAATGAATATTGTAAATGCACAAACAGTAATTTCTCCGCATTGCAAGGTGCAATTCTGAAATTTTTTGCTTTTTCCTGCTCCTCTTAGCATGATAAAGAAGATTCAAAGAGAGTGAGATGCAAGCTCCTTTCATTCAGTCAGTACCTTCAATCATTTCTGGACGTTTTTCAATGGCAAAAATCAATGAATATTGTAAATGCACAAACAGTAATTTCTCCGCATTGCAAGGTGCAATTCTGAAATTTTTTGCTTTTTCCTGCTCGTCTTAGCATGATAAAGAAGATTCAAAGAGAGTGAGATGCCAGCTCCTTTCATTCAGTCAGTAGCTTCAAACATTTCTGGTATATGAATAACATGATGTTTTTCAATGGCAAAAATCAATGAATATTGTAAATGCACAAACAGTAATTTCTCCGCATTGCAAGATGCAAGTCTGAAATTTTTTGCTTTTTCCTGCTCCTCTTAGCATGATAAAGAAGATTCAAAGAGAGTGAGATGCCAGCTACTTTCATTCAGTCAGTAGCTTCAATCATTTCTGGACGTTTTTCAATGGTAAAAATCAATGAATATTGTAAATGCACAAACAGTAATTTCTCCACATTGCAAGGTGCAATTCTGAAATTTTTTGCTTTTTCCTGCTCCTCTTAGCATGATAAAGAAGATTCAAAGAGAGTGAGATGCCAGCTCCTTTCATTCAGTCAGTAGCTACAAACATTTCTGGTATATGAATAACATGATGTTTTTCAATGGCAAAAATCAATGAATATTGTAAATGCACAAACAGTAATTTCTCTGCATTGCAAGGTGCAATTCTGAAATTTTTTGCTTTTTCCTGCTCCTCTTAGCATGATAAAGAAGATTCAAAGAGAGTGAGATGCCAGCTCCTTTCATCCAGTCAGTAGCTTCAATCATTTCTGGATGTTTTTCAATGGCAAAAATCAATGAATATTGTAAATGCACAAACTGTAATTTCTCCGCATTGCAAGGTGCAATTCTGAAATTTTTTGCTTTTTCCTGCTCCACTTAGCATGATAAAGAAGGTTCAAAGAGAGTGAGATGCCAGCTCCTTTCATTCAGTCAGTAGCTTCAATCATTTCTGGACGTTTTTCAATGGCAAAAATCAATGAATATTGTAAATGCACAAACAGTAATTTCTCCGCATTGCAAGGTGCAATTCTGAAATTTTTTGCTTTTTCCTGCTCCTCTTAGCATGATAAAGAAGATTCAAAGAGAGTGAGATGCAAGCTCCTTTCATTCAGTCAGTACCTTCAATCATTTCTGGACGTTTTTCAATGGCAAAAATCAATGAATATTGTAAATGCACAAACAGTAATTTCTCCGCATTGCAAGGTGCAATTCTGAAATTTTTTGCTTTTTCCCGCTCATCTTAGCATGATAAAGAAGATTCAAAGAGAGTGAGGTGCCAGCTCCTTTCATTCAGTCAGTAGCTTCAAACATTTCTGGTATATGAATAACATGTTTTTCAATGGCAAAAATCAATGAATATTGTAAATGCACAAACAGTAATTTCTCCGCATTGCAAGGTGCAATTCTGAAATTTTTTGCTTTTTCCTGCTCCTCTTAGCATGATAAAGAAGATTCAAAGAGAGTGAGATGCCAGCTCCTTTCATTCAGTCAGTAGCTTCAATCATTTCTGGACGTTTTTCAATGGCAAAAATCAATGAATATTGTAAATGCACAAACAATAATTTCTCCGCATTGCAAGGTGCAATTCTGAAATTTTTTGCTTTTTCCTGCTCCTCTTAGCATGATAAAGAAGATTCAAAGAGAGTGAGATGCCAGCTCCTTTCATTCAGTCAGTAGCTTCAATCATTTCTGGACGTTTTTCAATGGCAAAAATCAATGAATATTGTAAATGCACAAACAGTAATTTCTCCGCATTGCAAGGTGCAATTCTGAAATTTTTTGCTTTTTCCTGCTCCTCTTAGCATGATAAAGAAGATTCAAAGAGAGTGAGATGCCAGCTCCTTTCATTCAGTCAGTAGCTTCAAACATTTCTGGTATATGAATAACATGATGTTTTTCAAAGGCAAAAATCAATGAATATTGTAAATGCACAAACAGTAATTTCTCCGCATTGCAAGGTGCAAGTCTGAAATTTTTTGCTTTTTCCTGCTCCTCTTAGCATGATAAAGAAGATTCAAAGAGAGTGAGATGCCAGCTACTTTCATTCAGTCAGTAGCTTCAATCATTTCTGGACGTTTTTCAATGGTAAAAATCAATGAATATTGTAAATGCACAAACAGTAATTTCTCCACATTGCAAGGTGCAATTCTGAAATTTTTTGCTTTTTCCTGCTCCTCTTAGCATGATAAAGAAGATTCAAAGAGAGTGAGATGCCAGCTCCTTTCATTCAGTCAGTAGCTTCAAACATTTCTGGTATATGAATAACATGATGTTTTTCAATGGCAAAAATCAATGAATATTGTAAATGCACAAACAGTAATTTCTCCGCATTGCAAGGTGCAATTCTGAAATTTTTTGCTTTTTCCTGCTCCTCTTAGCATGATAAAGAAGATTCAAAGAGAGTGAGATGCCAGCTCCTTTCATTCAGTCAGTAGCTTCAATCATTTCTGGATGTTTTTCAATGGCAAAAATCAATGAATATTGTAAATGCACAAACTGTAATTTCTCCGCATTGCAAGGTGCAATTCTGAAATTTTTTGCTTTTTCCTGCTCCTCTTAGCATGATAAAGAAGATTCAAAGAGAGTGAGATGCCAGCTCCTTTCATTCAGTCAGTACCTTCAATCATTTCTGGACGTTTTTCAATGGCAAAAATCAATGAATATTGTAAATGCACAAACAGTAATTTCTCCGCATTGCAAGGTGCAATTCTGAAATTTTTTGCTTTTTCCCGCTCCTCTTAGCATGATAAAGAAGATTCAAAGAGAGTGAGGTGCAAGCTCCTTTCATTCAGTCAGTAGCTTCAAACATTTCTGGTATATGAATAACATGTTTTTCAATGGCAAAAATCAATGAATATTGTAAATGCACAAACAGTAATTTCTCCGCATTGCAAGGTGCAATTCTGAAATTTTTTGCTTTTTCCTGCTCCTCTTAGCATGATAAAGAAGATTCAAAGAGAGTGAGATGCCAGCTCCTTTCATTCAGTCAGTAGCTTCAAACATTTCTGGTATATGAATAACATGATGTTTTTCAATGGCAAAAATCAATGAATATTGTAAATGCACAAACAGTAATTTCTCCGCATTGCAAGGTGCAAGTCTGAAATTTTTTGCTTTTTCCTGCTCCTCTTAGCATGATAAAGAAGATTCAAAGAGAGTGAGATGCCAGCTACTTTCATTCAGTCAGTAGCTTCAATCATTTCTGGACGTTTTTCAATGGTAAAAATCAATGAATATTGTAAATGCACAAACAGTAATTTCTCCACATTGCAAGGTGCAATTCTGAAATTTTTTGCTTTTTCCTGCTCCTCTTAGCATGATAAAGAAGATTCAAAGAGAGTGAGATGCCAGCTCCTTTCATTCAGTCAGTAGCTTCAAACATTTCTGGTATATGAATAACATGATGTTTTTCAATGGCAAAAATCAATGAATATTGTAAATGCACAAACAGTAATATCTCCGCATTGCAAGGTGCAATTCTGAAATTTTTTGCTTTTTCCTGCTCCTCTTAGCATGATAAAGAAGATTCAAAGAGAGTGAGATGCCAGCTCCTTTCATTCAGTCAGTAGCTTCAAACATTTCTGGTATATGAATAACATGATGTTTTTCAATGGCAAAAATCAATGAATATTGTGAATGCACAAACAGTAATTTCTCCGCATTGCAAGGTGCAATTCTGAAATTTTTTGCTTTTTCCTGCTCCTCTTAGCATGATAAAGAAGATTCAAAGAGAGTGAGATGCCAGCTCCTTTCATTCAGTCAGTAGCTTCAATCATTTCTGGACGTTTTTCAATGGCAAAAATCAATGAATATTGTAAATGCACAAACAGTAATTTCTCCGCATTGCAAGGTGCAATTCTGAAATTTTTTGCTTTTTCCTGCTCCTCTTAGCATGATAAAGAAGATTCAAAGAGAGTGAGATGTCAGCTCCTTTCATTCAGTCAGTAGCTTCAAACATTTCTGGTATATGAATAACATGATGTTTTTCAATGGCAAAAATCAATGAATATTGTAAATGCACAAACAGTAATTTCTCCGCATTGCAAGGTGCAATTCTGAAATTTTTTGCTTTTTCCTGCTCCTCTTAGCATGATAAAGAAGATTCAAAGAGAGTGAGATGCCAGCTCCTTTCATTCAGTCAGTAGCTTCAATCATTTCTGGACGTTTTTCAATGGCAAAAATCAATGAATATTGTAAATGCACAAACAGTAATTTCTCCGCATTGCAAGGTGCAATTCTGAAATTTTTTGCTTTTTCCTGCTCCTCTTAGCATGATAAAGAAGATTCAAAGAGAGTGAGATGCCAGCTCCTTTCGTTCAGTCAGTAGCTTCAATCATTTCTGGACGTTTTTCAATGGCAAAAATCATTGAATATTATAAATGCACAAACAGTAATTTCTCCGCATTGCAAGGTGCAATTCTGAAATTTTTTACTTTTTCCTGCTCCTCTTAGCATGATAAAGAAGATTCAAAGAGAGTGAGATGCCAGCTCCTTTCATTCAGTCAGTAGCTTCAATCATTTCTGGTATATGAATAACATGATGTTTTTCAATGGCAAAAATCAATGAATATTGTAAATGCACAAACAGTAATTTCTCCGCATTGCAAGGTGCAATTCTGAAATTTTTTGCTTTTTCCTGCTCCTCTTAGCATGATAAACAAGATTCAAAGAGAGTGAGATGCCAGCTCCTTTCATTCAGTCAGTAGCTTCAATCATTTCTGGACGTTTTTCAATGGCAAAAATCAATGAATATTGTAAATGCACAAACAGTAATTTCTCCGCATTGCAAGGTGCAATTCTGAAATTTTTTGCTTTTTCCTGCTCCTCTTAGCATGATAAAGAAGATTCAAAGAGAGTGAGATGCCAGCTCCTTTCATTCAGTCAGTAGCTTCAATCATTTCTGGACGTTTTTCAATGGCAAAAATCAATGAATATTGTAAATGCACAAACAGTAATTTCTCCGCATTGCAAGGTGCAATTCTGAAATTTTTTGCTTTTTCCTGCTCCTCTTAGCATGATAAAGAAGATTCAAAGAGAGTGAGATGCCAGCTTCTTTCATTCAGTCAGTAGCTTCAAACATTTCTGGTATATGAATAACATGATGTTTTTCAATGGCAAAAATCAATGAATATTGTAAATGCACAAACAGTAATTTCTCCGCATTGCAAGGTGCAATTCTGAAATTTTTTGCTTTTTCCTGCTCCTCTTAGCATGATAAAGAAGATTCAAAGAGAGTGAGATGCCAGCTCCTTTCGTTCAGTCAGTAGCTTCAATCATTTCTGGACGTTTTTCAATGGCAAAAATCATTGAATATTATAAATGCACAAACAGTAATTTCTCCGCATTGCAAGGTGCAATTCTGAAATTTTTTACTTTTTCCTGCTCCTCTTAGCATGATAAAGAAGATTCAAAGAGAGTGAGATGCCAGCTCCTTTCATTCAGTCAGTAGCTTCAATCATTTCTGGTATATGAATAACATGATGTTTTTCAATGGCAAAAATCAATGAATATTGTAAATGCACAAACAGTAATTTCTCCGCATTGCAAGGTGCAATTCTGAAATTTTTTGCTTTTTCCTGCTCCTCTTAGCATGATAAAGAAGATTCAAAGAGAGTGAGATGCCAGCTCCTTTCATTCAGTCAGTAGCTTCAATCATTTCTGGACGTTTTTCAATGGCAAAAATCAATGAATATTGTAAATGCACAAACAGTAATTTCTCCGCATTGCAAGGTGCAATTCTGAAATTTTTTGCTTTTTCCTGCTCCTCTTAGCATGATAAACATGATTCAAAGAGAGTGAGATGCCAGCTCCTTTCATTCAGTCAGTAGCTTCAATCATTTCTGGACGTTTTTCAATGGCAAAAATCAATGAATATTGTAAATGCACAAACAGTAATTTCTCCGCATTGCAAGGTGCAATTCTGAAATTTTTTGCTTTTTCCTGCTCCTCTTAGCATGATAAAGAAGATTCAAAGAGAGTGAGATGCCAGCTCCTTTCATTCAGTCAGTAGCTTCAAACATTTCTGGTATATGAATAACATGATGTTTTTCAGTGGCAAAAATCAATGAATATTGTAAATGCACAAACAGTAATTTCTCCGCATTGCAAGGTGCAATTCTGAAATTTTTTGCTTTTTCCTGCTCCTCTTAGCATGATAAAGAAGATTCAAAGAGAGTGAGATGCCAGCTCCTTTCATTCAGTCAGTAGCTTCAATCATTTCTGGACGTTTTTCAATTGCAAAAATCAATGAATATTGTAAATGCACAAACAGTAATTTCTCCGCATTGCAAGGTGCAATTCTGAAATTTTTTGCTTTTTCCTGCTCCTCTTAGCATGATAAAGACGATTCAAAGAGAGTGAGATGCCAGCTACTTTCATTCAGTCAGTAGCTTCAATCATTTCTGGTATATGAATAACATGATGTTTTTCAATGGCAAAAATCAATGAATATTGTAAATGCACAAACAGTAATTTCTCCGCATTGCAAGGTGCAATTCTGAAATTTTTTGCTTTTTTCTGCTCCTCTTAGCATGATAAAGAAGATTCAAAGAGAGTGAGGTGCCAGCTCCTTTCATTCAGTCAGTAGCTTCAAACATTTCTGGTATATGAATAACATGTTTTTCAATGGCAAAAATCAATGAATATTGTAAATGTACAAACAGTAATTTCTCCGCATTGCAAGGTGCAATTGTGAAATTTTTTGCTTTTTCCTGCTCCTCTTAGCATGATAAAGAAGATTCAAAGAGAGTGAGATGCCAGCTCCTTTCATTCAGTCAGTAGCTTCAATCATTTCTGGACGTTTTTCAATGGCAAAAATCAATGAATATTGTAAATGCACAAACAGTAATTTCTCCGCATTGCAAGGTGCAATTCTGAAATTTTTTGCTTTTTCCTGCTCCTCTTAGCATGATAAACATGATTCAAAGAGAGTGAGATGCCAGCTCCTTTCATTCAGTCAGTAGCTTCAATCATTTCTGGACGTTTTTCAATGGCAAAAATCAATGAATATTGTAAATGCACAAACAGTAATTTCTCCGCATTGCAAGGTGCAATTCTGAAATTTTTTGCTTTTTCCTGCTCCTCTTAGCATGATAAAGAAGATTCAAAGAGAGTGAGATGCCAGCTCCTTTCATTCAGTCAGTAGCTTCAAACATTTCTGGTATATGAATAACATGATGTTTTTCAGTGGCAAAAATCAATGAATATTGTAAATGCACAAACAGTAATTTCTCCGCATTGCAAGGTGCAATTCTGAAATTTTTTGCTTTTTCCTGCTCCTCTTAGCATGATAAAGAAGATTCAAAGAGAGTGAGATGCCAGCTCCTTTCATTCAGTCAGTAGCTTCAATCATTTCTGGACATTTTTCAATTGCAAAAATCAATGAATATTGTAAATGCACAAACAGTAATTTCTCCGCATTGCAAGGTGCAATTCTGAAATTTTTTGCTTTTTCCTGCTCCTCTTAGCATGATAAAGACGATTCAAAGAGAGTGAGATGCCAGCTACTTTCATTCAGTCAGTAGCTTCAATCATTTCTGGTATATGAATAACATGATGTTTTTCAATGGCAAAAATCAATGAATATTGTAAATGCACAAACAGTAATTTCTCCGCATTGCAAGGTGCAATTCTGAAATTTTTTGCTTTTTCCTGCTCCTCTTAGCATGATAAAGAAGATTCAAAGAGAGTGAGGTGCCAGCTCCTTTCATTCAGTCAGTAGCTTCAAACATTTCTGGTATATGAATAACATGTTTTTCAATGGCAAAAATCAATGAATATTGTAAATTTACAAACAGTAATTTCTCCGCATTGCAAGGTGCAATTGTGAAATTTTTTGCTTTTTCCTGCTCCTCTTAGCATGATAAAGAAGATTCAAAGAGAGTGAGATGCCAGCTCCTTTCATTCAGTCAGTAGCTTCAATCATTTCTGGACGTTTTTCAATGGCAAAAATCAATGAATATTGTAAATGCACAAACAGTAATTTCTCCGCATTGCAAGGTGCAATTCTGAAATTTTTTGCTTTTTCCTGCTCCTCTTAGCATGATAAAGAAGATTCAAAGAGAGTGAGATGCCAGCTCCTTTCATTCAGTGAGTAGCTTCAATCATTTCTGGACGTTTTTCAATGGCAAAAATCAATGAATATTGTAAATGCACAAACAGTAATTTCTCCGCATTGCAAGGTGCAATTCTGAAATTTTTTGCTTTTTCCTGCTCCTCTTAGCATGATAAAGAAGATTCAAAGAGAGTGAGATGCCAGCTCCTTTCATTCAGTCAGTAGCTTCAAACATTTCTGGTATATGAATAACATGATGTTTTTCAATGGCAAAAATCAATGAATATTGTAAATGCACAAACAGTAATTTCTCCGCATTGCAAGGTGCAATTCTGAAATTTTTTGCTTTTTCCTGCTCCTCTTAGCATGATAAAGAAGATTCAAAGAGAGTGAGATGCCAGCTCCTTTCATTCAGTCAGTAGCTTCAAACATTTCTGGTATATGAATAACATGATGTTTTTCAATGGCAAAAATCAATGAATATTGTAAATGCACAAACAGTAATTTCTCCGCATTGCAAGGTGCAAGTCTGAGATTTTTTGCTTTTTCCTGCTCCTCTTAGCATGATAAAGAAGATTCCAAGAGAGTGAGATGCCAGCTACTTTCATTCAGTCAGTAGCTTCAATCATTTCTGTACGTTTTTCAATGGTAAAAATCAATGAATATTGTAAATGCACAAACAGTAATTTCTCCACATTGCAAGGTGCAATTCTGAAATTTTTTGCTTTTTCCTGCTCCTCTTAGCATGATAAAGAAGATTCAAAGAGAGTGAGATGCCAGCTCCTTTCATTCAGTCAGTAGCTTCAATCATTTCTGGACGTTTTTCAATGGCAAAAATCAATGAATATTGTAAATGCACAAACAGTAATTTCTCCGCATTGCAAGGTGCAATTCTGAAATTTTTTGCTTTTTCCTGCTCCTCTTAGCATGATAAACATGATTCAAAGAGAGTGAGATGCCAGCTCCTTTCATTCAGTCAGTAGCTTCAATCATTTCTGGACGTTTTTCAATGGCAAAAATCAATGAATATTGTAAATGCACAAACAGTAATTTCTCCGCATTGCAAGGTGCAATTCTGAAATTTTTTGCTTTTTCCTGCTCCTCTTAGCATGATAAAGAAGATTCAAAGAGAGTGAGATGCCAGCTCCTTTCATTCAGTCAGTAGCTTCAAACATTTCTGGTATATGAATAACATGATGTTTTTCAGTGGCAAAAATCAATGAATATTGTAAATGCACAAACAGTAATTTCTCCGCATTGCAAGGTGCAATTCTGAAATTTTTTGCTTTTTCCTGCTCCTCTTAGCATGATAAAGAAGATTCAAAGAGAGTGAGATGCCAGCTCCTTTCATTCAGTCAGTAGCTTCAATCATTTCTGGACGTTTTTCAATTGCAAAAATCAATGAATATTGTAAATGCACAAACAGTAATTTCTCCGCATTGCAAGGTGCAATTCTGAAATTTTTTGCTTTTTCCTGCTCCTCTTAGCATGATAAAGACGATTCAAAGAGAGTGAGATGCCAGCTACTTTCATTCAGTCAGTAGCTTCAATCATTTCTGGTATATGAATAACATGATGTTTTTCAATGGCAAAAATCAATGAATATTGTAAATGCACAAACAGTAATTTCTCCGCATTGCAAGGTGCAATTCTGAAATTTTTTGCTTTTTTCTGCTCCTCTTAGCATGATAAAGAAGATTCAAAGAGAGTGAGGTGCCAGCTCCTTTCATTCAGTCAGTAGCTTCAAACATTTCTGGTATATGAATAACATGTTTTTCAATGGCAAAAATCAATGAATATTGTAAATGTACAAACAGTAATTTCTCCGCATTGCAAGGTGCAATTGTGAAATTTTTTGCTTTTTCCTGCTCCTCTTAGCATGATAAAGAAGATTCAAAGAGAGTGAGATGCCAGCTCCTTTCATTCAGTCAGTAGCTTCAATCATTTCTGGACGTTTTTCAATGGCAAAAATCAATGAATATTGTAAATGCACAAACAGTAATTTCTCCGCATTGCAAGGTGCAATTCTGAAATTTTTTGCTTTTTCCTGCTCCTCTTAGCATGATAAACATGATTCAAAGAGAGTGAGATGCCAGCTCCTTTCATTCAGTCAGTAGCTTCAATCATTTCTGGACGTTTTTCAATGGCAAAAATCAATGAATATTGTAAATGCACAAACAGTAATTTCTCCGCACTGCAAGGTGCAATTCTGAAATTTTTTGCTTTTTCCTGCTCCTCTTAGCATGATAAAGAAGATTCAAAGAGAGTGAGATGCCAGCTCCTTTCATTCAGTCAGTAGCTTCAAACATTTCTGGTATATGAATAACATGATGTTTTTCAGTGGCAAAAATCAATGAATATTGTAAATGCACAAACAGTAATTTCTCCGCATTGCAAGGTGCAATTCTGAAATTTTTTGCTTTTTCCTGCTCCTCTTAGCATGATAAAGAAGATTCAAAGAGAGTGAGATGCCAGCTCCTTTCATTCAGTCAGTAGCTTCAATCATTTCTGGACGTTTTTCAATTGCAAAAATCAATGAATATTGTAAATGCACAAACAGTAATTTCTCCGCATTGCAAGGTGCAATTCTGAAATTTTTTGCTTTTTCCTGCTCCTCTTAGCATGATAAAGACGATTCAAAGAGAGTGAGATGCCAGCTACTTTCATTCAGTCAGTAGCTTCAATCATTTCTGGTATATGAATAACATGATGTTTTTCAATGGCAAAAATCAATGAATATTGTAAATGCACAAACAGTAATTTCTCCGCATTGCAAGGTGCAATTCTGAAATTTTTTGCTTTTTCCTGCTCCTCTTAGCATGATAAAGAAGATTCAAAGAGAGTGAGGTGCCAGCTCCTTTCATTCAGTCAGTAGCTTCAAACATTTCTGGTATATGAATAACATGTTTTTCAATGGCAAAAATCAATGAATATTGTAAATGTACAAACAGTAATTTCTCCGCATTGCAAGGTGCAATTGTGAAATTTTTTGCTTTTTCCTGCTCCTCTTAGCATGATAAAGAAGATTCAAAGAGAGTGAGATGCCAGCTCCTTTCATTCAGTCAGTAGCTTCAATCATTTCTGGACGTTTTTCAATGGCAAAAATCAATGAATATTGTAAATGCACAAACAGTAATTTCTCCGCATTGCAAGGTGCAATTCTGAAATTTTTTGCTTTTTCCTGCTCCTCTTAGCATGATAAAGAAGATTCAAAGAGAGTGAGATGCCAGCTCCTTTCATTCAGTGAGTAGCTTCAATCATTTCTGGACGTTTTTCAATGGCAAAAATCAATGAATATTGTAAATGCACAAACAGTAATTTCTCCGCATTGCAAGGTGCAATTCTGAAATTTTTTGCTTTTTCCTGCTCCTCTTAGCATGATAAAGAAGATTCAAAGAGAGTGAGATGCCAGCTCCTTTCATTCAGTCAGTAGCTTCAAACATTTCTGGTATATGAATAACATGATGTTTTTCAATGGCAAAAATCAATGAATATTGTAAATGCACAAACAGTAATTTCTCCGCATTGCAAGGTGCAATTCTGAAATTTTTTGCTTTTTCCTGCTCCTCTTAGCATGATAAAGAAGATTCAAAGAGAGTGAGATGCCAGCTCCTTTCATTCAGTCAGTAGCTTCAAACATTTCTGGTATATGAATAACATGATGTTTTTCAATGGCAAAAATCAATGAATATTGTAAATGCACAAACAGTAATTTCTCCGCATTGCAAGGTGCAAGTCTGAGATTTTTTGCTTTTTCCTGCTCCTCTTAGCATGATAAAGAAGATTCAAAGAGAGTGAGATGCCAGCTACTTTCATTCAGTCAGTAGCTTCAATCATTTCTGTACGTTTTTCAATGGTAAAAATCAATGAATATTGTAAATGCACAAACAGTAATTTCTCCACATTGCAAGGTGCAATTCTGAAATTTTTTGCTTTTTCCTGCTCCTCTTAGCATGATAAAGAAGATTCAAAGAGAGTGAGATGCCAGCTCCTTTCATTCAGTCAGTAGCTTCAAACATTTCTGGTATATGAATAACATGATGTTTTTCAATGGCAAAAATCAATGAATATTGTAAATGCACAAACAGTAATTTCTCCGCATTGCAAGGTGCAATTCTGAAATTTTTTGCTTTTTCCTGCTCCTCTTAGCATGATAAAGAAGATTCAAAGAGAGTGAGGTGCCAGCTCCTTTCATTCAGTCAGTAGCTTCAAACATTTCTGGTATATGAATAACATGTTTTTCAATGGCAAAAATCAATGAATATTGTAAATGTACAAACAGTAATTTCTCCGCATTGCAAGGTGCAATTGTGAAATTTTTTGCTTTTTCCTGCTCCTCTTAGCATGATAAAGAAGATTCAAAGAGAGTGAGATGCCAGCTCCTTTCATTCAGTCAGTAGCTTCAATCATTTCTGGACGTTTTTCAATGGCAAAAATCAATGAATATTGTAAATGCACAAACAGTAATTTCTCCGCATTGCAAGGTGCAATTCTGAAATTTTTTGCTTTTTCCTGCTCCTCTTAGCATGATAAAGAAGATTCAAAGAGAGTGAGATGCCAGCTCCTTTCATTCAGTGAGTAGCTTCAATCATTTCTGGACGTTTTTCAATGGCAAAAATCAATGAATATTGTAAATGCACAAACAGTAATTTCTCCGCATTGCAAGGTGCAATTCTGAAATTTTTTGCTTTTTCCTGCTCCTCTTAGCATGATAAAGAAGATTCAAAGAGAGTGAGATGCCAGCTCCTTTCATTCAGTCAGTAGCTTCAAACATTTCTGGTATATGAATAACATGATGTTTTTCAATGGCAAAAATCAATGAATATTGTAAATGCACAAACAGTAATTTCTCCGCATTGCAAGGTGCAATTCTGAAATTTTTTGCTTTTTCCTGCTCCTCTTAGCATGATAAAGAAGATTCAAAGAGAGTGAGATGCCAGCTCCTTTCATTCAGTCAGTAGCTTCAAACATTTCTGGTATATGAATAACATGATGTTTTTCAATGGCAAAAATCAATGAATATTGTAAATGCACAAACAGTAATTTCTCCGCATTGCAAGGTGCAAGTCTGAGATTTTTTGCTTTTTCCTGCTCCTCTTAGCATGATAAAGAAGATTCAAAGAGAGTGAGATGCCAGCTACTTTCATTCAGTCAGTAGCTTCAATCATTTCTGTACGTTTTTCAATGGTAAAAATCAATGAATATTGTAAATGCACAAACAGTAATTTCTCCACATTGCAAGGTGCAATTCTGAAATTTTTTGCTTTTTCCTGCTCCTCTTAGCATGATAAAGAAGATTCAAAGAGAGTGAGATGCCAGCTCCTTTCATTCAGTCAGTAGCTTCAAACATTTCTGGTATATGAATAACATGATGTTTTTCAATGGCAAAAATCAATGAATATTGTAAATGCACAAACAGTAATTTCTCCGCATTGCAAGGTGCAATTCTGAAATTTTTGCTTTTTCCTGCTCCTCTTAGCATGATAAAGAAGATTCAAAGAGAGTGAGATGCCAGCTCCTTTCATTCAGTCAGTAGCTTCAATCATTTCTGGATGTTTTTCAATGGCAAAAATCAATGAATATTGTAAATGCACAAACTGTAATTTCTCCGCATTGCAAGGTGCAATTCTGAAATTTTTTGCTTTTTCCTGCTCCTCTTAGCATGATAAAGAAGATTCAAAGAGAGTGAGATGCCAGCTCCTTTCATTCAGTCAGTAGCTTCAATCATTTCTGGACGTTTTTCAATGGCAAAAATCAATGAATATTGTAAATGCACAAACAGTAATTTCTCCGCATTGCAAGGTGCAATTCTGAAATTTTTTGCTTTTTCCTGCTCCTCTTAGCATGATAAAGAAGATTCAAAGAGAGTGAGATGCCAGCTCCTTTCATTCAGTCAGTACCTTCAATCATTTCTGGACGTTTTTCAATGGCAAAAATCAATGAATATTGTAAATGCACAAACAGTAATTTCTCCGCATTGCAAGGTGCAATTCTGAAATCTTTTGCTTTTTCCCGCTCCTCTTAGCATGATAAAGAAGATTCAAAGAGAGTGAGGTGCCAGCTCCTTTCATTCAGTCAGTAGCTTCAAACATTTCTGGTATATGAATAACATGTTTTTCAATGGCAAAAATCAATGAATATTGTAAATGCACAAACAGTAATTTCTCCGCATTGCACGGTGCAATTCTGAAATTTTTTGCTTTTTCCTGTTCCTCTTAGCATGATAAAGAAGATTCAAAGAGAGTGAGATGCCAGCTCCTCTCATTCAGTCAGTAGCTTCAATCATTTCTGGACGTTTTTCAATGGCAAAAATCAATGAATATTGTAAATGCACAAACAGTAATTTCTCCGCATTGCAAGGTGCAATTCTGAAATTTTTTGCTTTTTCCTGCTCCTCTTAGCATGATAAAGAAGATTCAAAGAGAGTGAGATGCCAGCTCCTTTCATTCAGTCAGTAGCTTCAAACATTTCTGGTATATGAATAACATGATGTTTTTCAATGGCAAAAATCAATGAATATTGTAAATGCACAAACAGTAATTTCTCCGCATTGCAAGGTGCAAGTCTGAAATTTTTTTGCTTTTTCCTGCTCCTCTTAGCATGATAAAGAAGATTCAAAGAGAGTGAGATGCCAGCTACTTTCATTCAGTCAGTAGCTTCAATCATTTCTGGACGTTTTTCAATGGTAAAAATCAATGAATATTGTAAATGCACAAACAGTAATTTCTCCACATTGCAAGGTGCAATTCTGAAATTTTTTGCTTTTTCCTGCTCCTCTTAGCATGATAAAGAAGATTCAAAGAGAGTGAGATGCCAGCTCCTTTCATTCAGTCAGTAGCTTCAAACATTTCTGGTATATGAATAACATGATGTTTTTCAATGGCAAAAATCAATGAATATTGTAAATGCACAAACAGTAATTTCTCCGCATTGCAAGGTGCAATTCTGAAATTTTTTGCTTTTTCCTGCTCCTCTTAGCATGATAAAGAAGATTCAAAGAGAGTGAGATGCCAGCTCCTTTCATTCAGTCAGTAGCTTCAAACATTTCTGGTATATGAATAACATGATGTTTTTCAATGGCAAAAATCAATGAATATTGTAAATGCACAAACAGTAATTTCTCCGCATTGCAAGGTGCAATTCTGAAATTTTTTGCTTTTTCCTGCTCCTCTTAGCATGATAAAGAAGATTCAAAGAGAGTGAGATGCCAGCTCCTTTCATTCAGTCAGTAGCTTCAATCATTTCTGGACGTTTTTCAATGGCAAAAATCAATGAATATTGTAAATGCACAAACAGTAATTTCTCCGCATTGCAAGGTGCAATTCTGAAATTTTTTGCTTTTTCCTGCTCCTCTTAGCATGATAAAGAAGATTCAAAGAGAGTGAGATGTCAGCTCCTTTCATTCAGTCAGTAGCTTCAAACATTTCTGGTATATGAATAACATGATGTTTTTCAATGGCAAAAATCAATGAATATTGTAAATGCACAAACAGTAATTTCTCCGCATTGCAAGGTGCAATTCTGAAATTTTTTGCTTTTTCCTGCTCCTCTTAGCATGATAAAGAAGATTCAAAGAGAGTGAGATGCCAGCTCCTTTCATTCAGTCAGTAGCTTCAATCATTTCTGGACGTTTTTCAATGGCAAAAATCAATGAATATTGTAAATGCACAAACAGTAATTTCTCCGCATTGCAAGGTGCAATTCTGAAATTTTTTGCTTTTTCCTGCTCCTCTTAGCATGATAAAGAAGATTCAAAGAGAGTGAGATGCCAGCTCCTTTCGTTCAGTCAGTAGCTTCAATCATTTCTGGACGTTTTTCAATGGCAAAAATCATTGAATATTATAAATGCACAAACAGTAATTTCTCCGCATTGCAAGGTGCAATTCTGAAATTTTTTACTTTTTCCTGCTCCTCTTAGCATGATAAAGAAGATTCAAAGAGAGTGAGATGCCAGCTCCTTTCATTCAGTCAGTAGCTTCAATCATTTCTGGACGTTTTTCAATGGCAAAAATCAATGAATATTGTAAATGCACAAACAGTAATTTCTCCGCATTGCAAGGTGCAATTCTGAAATTTTTTGCTTTTTCCTGCTCCTCTTAGCATGATAAAGAAGATTCAAAGAGAGTGAGATGCCAGCTCCTTTCGTTCAGTCAGTAGCTTCGATCATTTCTGGACGTTTTTCAATGGCAAAAATCATTGAATATTATAAATGCACAAACAGTAATTTCTCCGCATTGCAAGGTGCAATTCTGAAATTTTTTACTTTTTCCTGCTCCTCTTAGCATGATAAAGAAGATTCAAAGAGAGTGAGATGCCAGCTCCTTTCATTCAGTCAGTAGCTTCAATCATTTCTGGTATATGAATAACATGATGTTTTTCAATGGCAAAAATCAATGAATATTGTAAATGCACAAACAGTAATGTCTCCGCATTGCAAGGTGCAAGTCTTAAATTTTTTGCTTTTTCCTGCTCCTCTTAGCATGATAAAGAAGATTCAAAGAGAGTTAGATGCCAGCTCCTTTCATTCAGTCAGTAGCTTCAATCATTTCTGGACGTTTTTCAATGGCAAAAATCAATGAATATTGTAAATGCACAAACAGTAATTTCTCCGCATTGCAAGGTGCAATTCTGAAATTTTTTGCTTTTTCCTGCTCCTCTTAGCATGATAAACAAGATTCAAAGAGAGTGAGATGCCAGCTCCTTTCATTCAGTCAGTAGCTTCAATCATTTCTGGACGTTTTTCAATGGCAAAAATCAATGAATATTGTAAATGCACAAACAGTAATTTCTCCGCATTGCAAGGTGCAATTCTGAAATTTTTTGCTTTTTCCTGCTCCTCTTAGCATGATAAAGAAGATTCAAAGAGAGTGAGATGCCAGCTCCTTTCATTCAGTCAGTAGCTTCAAACATTTCTGGTATATGAATAACATGATGTTTTTCAATGGCAAAAATCAATGAATATTGTAAATGCACAAACAGTAATTTCTCCGCATTGCAAGGTGCAAGTCTGAAATTTTTTGCTTTTTCCTGCTCCTCTTAGCATGATAAAGAAGATTCAAAGAGAGTGAGATGCCAGCTCCTTTCATTCAGTCAGTAGCTTCAATCATTTCTGGACGTTTTTCAATGGCAAAAATCAATGAATATTGTAAATGCACAAACAGTAATTTCTCCGCATTGCAAGGTGCAATTCTGAAATTTTTTGCTTTTTTCTGCTCCTCTTAGCATGATAAACAAGATTCAAAGAGAGTGAGATGCCAGCTCCTTTCATTCAGTCAGTAGCTTCAATCATTTCTGGACGTTTTTCAATGGCAAAAATCAATGAATATTGTAAATGCACAAACAGTAATTTCTCCGCATTGCAAGGTGCAATTCTGAAATTTTTTGCTTTTTCCTGCTCCTCTTAGCATGATAAAGAAGATTCAAAGAGAGTGAGGTGCCAGCTCCTTTCATTCAGTCAGTAGCTTCAAACATTTCTGGTATATGAATAACATGTTTTTCAATGGCAAAAATCAATGAATATTGTAAATGCACAAACAGTAATTTCTCCGCATTGCAAGGTGCAATTCTGAAATTTTTTGCTTTTTCCTGCTCCTCTTAGCATGATAAAGAAGATTCAAAGAGAGTGAGATGCCAGCTCCTTTCATTCAGTCAGTAGCTTCAATCATTTCTGGACGTTTTTCAATGGCAAAAATCAATGAATATTGTAAATGCACAAACAGTAATTTCTCCGCATTGCAAGGTGCAATTCTGAAATTTTTTGCTTTTTCCTGCTCCTCTTAGCATGATAAAGAAGATTCAAAGAGAGTGAGATGCCAGCTCCTTTCATTCAGTCAGTAGCTTCAAACATTTCTGGTATATGAATAACATGATGTTTTTCAATGGCAAAAATCAATGAATATTGTAAATGCACAAACAGTAATTTCTCCGCATTGCAAGGTGCAATTCTGAAATTTTTTGCTTTTTCCTGCTCCTCTTAGCATGATAAACAAGATTCAAAGAGAGTGAGATGCCAGCTCCTTTCATTCAGTCAGTAGCTTCAATCATTTCTGGACGTTTTTCAATGGCAAAAATCAATGAATATTGTAAATGCACAAACAGTAATTTCTCCGCATTGCAAGGTGCAATTCTGAAATTTTTTGCTTTTTCCTGCTCCTCTTAGCATGATAAAGAAGATTCAAAGAGAGTGAGATGTCAGCTCCTTTCATTCAGTCAGTAGCTTCAAACATTTCTGGTATATGAATAACATGATGTTTTTCAATGGCAAAAATCAATGAATATTGTAAATGCACAAACAGTAATTTCTCCGCATTGCAAGGTGCAATTCTGAAATTTTTTGCTTTTTCCTGCTCCTCTTAGCATGATAAAGAAGATTCAAAGAGAGTGAGATGCCAGCTCCTTTCATTCAGTCAGTAGCTTCAATCATTTCTGGACGTTTTTCAATGGCAAAAATCAATGAATATTGTAAATGCACAAACAGTAATTTCTCCGCATTGCAAGGTGCAATTCTGAAATTTTTTGCTTTTTCCTGCTCCTCTTAGCATGATAAAGAAGATTCAAAGAGAGTGAGATGCCAGCTCCTTTCGTTCAGTCAGTAGCTTCAATCATTTCTGGACGTTTTTCAATGGCAAAAATCATTGAATATTATAAATGCACAAACAGTAATTTCTCCGCATTGCAAGGTGCAATTCTGAAATGTTTTACTTTTTCCTGCTCCTCTTAGCATGATAAAGAAGATTCAAAGAGAGTGAGATGCCAGCTCCTTTCATTCAGTCAGTAGCTTCAATCATTTCTGGACGTTTTTCAATGGCAAAAATCAATGAATATTGTAAATGCACAAACAGTAATTTCTCCGCATTGCAAGGTGCAATTCTGAAATTTTTTGCTTTTTCCTGCTCCTCTTAGCATGATAAAGAAGATTCAAAGAGAGTGAGATGCCAGCTCCTTTCGTTCAGTCAGTAGCTTCGATCATTTCTGGACGTTTTTCAATGGCAAAAATCATTGAATATTATAAATGCACAAACAGTAATTTCTCCGCATTGCAAGGTGCAATTCTGAAATTTTTTACTTTTTCCTGCTCCTCTTAGCATGATAAAGAAGATTCAAAGAGAGTGAGATGCCAGCTCCTTTCATTCAGTCAGTAGCTTCAATCATTTCTGGTATATGAATAACATGATGTTTTTCAATGGCAAAAATCAATGAATATTGTAAATGCACAAACAGTAATTTCTCCGCATTTCAAGGTGCAATTCTGAAATTTTTTGCTTTTTCCTGCTCCTCTTAGCATGATAAAGAAGATTCAAAGAGAGTGAGATGCCAGCTCCTTTCATTCAGTCAGTAGCTTCAATCATTTCTGGACGTTTTTCAATGGCAAAAATCAATGAATATTGTAAATGCACAAACAGTAATTTCTCCGCATTGCAAGGTGCAATTCTGAAATTTTTTGCTTTTTCCTGCTCCTCTTAGCATGATAAACAAGATTCAAAGAGAGTGAGATGCCAGCTCCTTTCATTCAGTCAGTAGCTTCAATCATTTCTGGACGTTTTTCAATGGCAAAAATCAATGAATATTGTAAATGCACAAACAGTAATTTCTCCGCATTGCAAGGTGCAATTCTGAAATTTTTTGCTTTTTCCTGCTCCTCTTAGCATGATAAAGAAGATTCAAAGAGAGTGAGATGCCAGCTCCTTTCATTCAGTCAGTAGCTTCAAACATTTCTGGTATATGAATAACATGATGTTTTTCAATGGCAAAAATCAATGAATATTGTAAATGCACAAACAGTAATTTCTCCGCATTGCAAGGTGCAAGTCTGAAATTTTTTGCTTTTTCCTGCTCCTCTTAGCATGATAAAGAAGATTCAAAGAGAGTGAGATGCCAGCTACTTTCATTCAGTCAGTAGCTTCAATCATTTCTGGACGTTTTTCAATGGTAAAAATCAATGAATATTGTAAATGCACAAACAGTAATTTCTCCACATTCCAAGGTGCAATTCTGAAATTTTTTGCTTTTTCCTGCTCCTCTTAGCATGATAAAGAAGATTCAAAGAGAGTGAGATGCCAGCTCCTTTCATTCAGTCAGTAGCTTCAAACATTTCTGGTATATGAATAACATGATGTTTTTCAATGGCAAAAATCAATGAATATTGTAAATGCACAAACAGTAATTTCTCCGCATTGCAAGGTGCAATTCTGAAATTTTTTGCTTTTTCCTGCTCCTCTTAGCATGATAAAGGAGATTCAAAGAGAGTGAGATGCCAGCTCCTTTCATTCAGTCAGTAGCTTCAAACATTTCTGGTATATGAATAACATGATGTTTTTCAATGGCAAAAATCAATGAATATTGTAAATGCACAAACAGTAATTTCTCCGCATTGCAAGGTGCAAGTCTGAAATTTTTTGCTTTTTCCTGCTCCTCTTAGCATGATATAGAAGATTCAAAGAGAGTGAGATGCCAGCTACTTTCATTCAGTCAGTAGCTTCAATCATTTCTGGACGTTTTTCAATGGTAAAAATCAATGAATATTGTAAATGCACAAACAGTAATTTTTCCACATTGCAAGGTGCAATTCTGAAATTTTTTGCTTTTTCCTGCTCCTCTTAGCATGATAAAGAAGATTCAAAGAGAGTGAGATGCCAGCTCCTTTCATTCAGTCAGTAGCTTCAATCATTTCTGGATGTTTTGCAATGGCAAAAATCAATGAATATTGTAAATGCACAAACTGTAATTTCTCCGCATTGCAAGGTGCAATTCTGAAAATTTTTGCTTTTTCCTGCTCCTCTTAGCATGATAAAGAAGATTCAAAGAGAGTGAGATGCCAGCTCCTTTCATTCAGTCAGTAGCTTCAATCATTTCTGGATGTTTTTCAATGGCAAAAATCAATGAATATTGTAAATTCACAAACTAATTTCTCCGCATTGCAAGGTGCAATTCTGAAATTTTTTGCTTTTTCCTGCTCCTCTTAGCATGATAAAGAAGATTCAAAGAGAGTGAGATGCCAGCTCCTTTCATTCAGTCAGTAGCTTCAATCATTTCTGGACGTTTTTCAATGGCAAAAATCAATGAATATTGTAAATGCACAAACAGTAATTTCTCCGCATTGCAAGGTGCAATTCTGAAATTTTTTGCTTTTTCCCGCTCCTCTTAGCATGATAAAGAAGATTCAAAGAGAGTAAGGTGCCAGCTCCTTTCATTCAGTCAGTAGCTTCAAACATTTCTGGTATATGAATAACATGTTTTTCAATGGCAAAAATCAATGAATATTGTAAATGCACAAACAGTAATTTCTCCGCATTGCAAGGTGCAATTCTGAAATTTTTTGATTTTTCCTGCTCCTCTTAGCATGATAAAGAAGATTCAAAGAGAGTGAGATGCCAGCTCCTTTCATTCAGTCAGTAGCTTCAATCATTTCTGGACGTTTTTCAATGGCAAAAATCAATGAATATTGTAAATGCACAAACAGTAATTTCTCCGCATTGCAAGGTGCAATTCTGAAATTTTTTGCTTTTTCCTGCTCCTCTTAGCATGATAAAGAAGATTCAAAGAGAGTGAGATGCCAGCTCCTTTCATTCAGTCAGTAGCTTCAATCATTTCTGGACGTTTTTCAATGGCAAAAATCAATGAATATTGTAAATGCACAAACAGTAATTTCTCCGCATTGCAAGGTGCAATTCTGAAATTTTTTTGCTTTTTCCTGCTCCTCTTAGCATGATAAAGAAGATTCAAAGAGAGTGAGATGCCAGCTCCTTTCATTCAGTCAGTAGCCTCAAACATTTCTGGTATATGAATAACATGATGTTTTTCAATGGCAAAAATCAATGAATATTGTAAATGCACAAACAGTAATTTCTCCGCATTGCAAGGTGCAAGTCTGAAATTTTTTGCTTTTTCCTGCTCCTCTTAGCATGATAAAGAAGATTCAAAGAGAGTGAGATGCCAGCTACTTTCATTCAGTCAGTAGCTTCAATCATTTCTGGACGTTTTTCAATGGTAAAAATCAATGAATATTGTAAATGCACAAACAGTAATTTCTCCACATTGCAAGGTGCAATTCTGAAATTTCTTGCTTTTTCCTGCTCCTCTTAGCATGATAAAGAAGATTCAAAGAGAGTGAGATGCCAGCTCCTTTCATTCAGTCAGTAGCTTCAAACATTTCTGGTATATGAATAACATGATGTTTTTCAATGGCAAAAATCAATGAATATTGTAAATGCACAAACAGTAATTTCTCCGCATTGCAAGGTGCAATTCTGAAATTTTTTGCTTTTTCCTGCTCCTCTTAGCATGATAAAGAAGATTCAAAGAGAGTGAGATGCCAGCTCCTTTCATTCAATCAGTAGCTTCAATCATTTCTGGACGTTTTTCAATGGCAAAAATCAATGAATATTGTAAATGCACAAACAGTAATTTCTCCGCATTGCAAGGTGCAATTCTGAAATTTTTTGCTTTTTCCTGCTCCTCTTAGCATGATAAAGAATATTCAAAGAGAGTGAGATGCCAGCTCCTTTCGTTCAGTCAGTAGCTTCAATCATTTCTGGACGTTTTTCAATGGCAAAAATCATTGAATATTATAAATGCACAAACAGTAATTTCTCCGCATTGCAAGGTGCAATTCTGAAATTTTTTACTTTTTCCTGCTAATCTTAGCATGATAAAGAAGATTCAAAGAGAGTGAGATGCCAGCTCCTTTCATTCAGTCAGTAGCTTCAATCATTTCTGGACGTTTTTCAATGGCAAAAATCAATGAATATTGTAAATGCACAAACAGTAATTTCTCCGCATTGCAAGGTGCAATTCTGAAATTTTTTGCTTTTTCCTGCTCCTCTTAGCATGATAAAGAAGATTCAAAGAGAGTGAGATGCCAGCTCCTTTCGTTCAGTCAGTAGCTTCGATCATTTCTGGACGTTTTTCAATGGCAAAAATCATTGAATATTATAAATGCACAAACAGTAATTTCTCCGCATTGCAAGGTGCAATTCTGAAATTTTTTACTTTTTCCTGCTCCTCTTAGCATGATAAAGAAGATTCAAAGAGAGTGAGATGCCAGCTCCTTTCATTCAGTCAGTAGCTTCAATCATTTCTGGTATATGAATAACATGATGTTTTTCAATGGCAAAAATCAATGAATATTGTAAATGCACAAACAGTAATTTCTCCGCATTTCAAGGTGCAATTCTGAAATTTTTTGCTTTTTCCTGCTCCTCTTAGCATGATAAACAAGATTCAAAGAGAGTGACATGCCAGCTCCTTTCATTCAGTCAGTAGCTTCAATCATTTCTGGACGTTTTTCAATGGCAAAAATCAATGAATATTGTAAATGCACAAACAGTAATTTCTCCGCATTGCAAGGTGCAATTCTGAAATTTTTTGCTTTTTCCTGCTCCTCTTAGCATGATAAAGAAGATTCAAAGAGAGTGAGATGTCAGCTCCTTTCATTCAGTCTGTAGCTTCAAACATTTCTGGTATATGAATAACATGATGTTTTTCAATGGCAAAAATCAATGAATATTGTAAATGCACAAACAGTAATTTCTCCGCATTGCAAGGTGCAAGTCTGAAATTTTTTGCTTTTTCCTGCTCCTCTTAGCATGATAAAGAAGATTCAAAGAGAGTGAGATGCCAGCTACTTTCATTCAGTCAGTAGCTTCAATCATTTCTGGACGTTTTTCAATGGTAAAAATCAATGAATATTGTAAATGCACAAACAGTAATTTCTCCACATTGCAAGGTGCAATTCTGAAATTTTTTGCTTTTTCCTGCTCCTCTTAGCATGATAAAGAAGATTCAAAGAGAGTGAGATGCCAGCTCCTTTCATTCAGTCAGTAGCTTCAAACATTTCTGGTATATGAATAACATGATGTTTTTCAATGGCAAAAATCAATGAATATTGTAAATGCACAAACAGTAATTTCTCCGCATTGCAAGGTGCAATTCTGAAATTTTTTGCTTTTTCCTGCTCCTCTTAGCATGATAAAGAAGATTCAAAGAGAGTGAGATGCCAGCTCCTTTCATTCAATCAGTAGCTTCAATCATTTCTGGACGTTTTTCAATGGCAAAAATCAATGAATATTGTAAATGCACAAACAGTAATTTCTCCGCATTGCAAGGTGCAATTCTGAAATTTTTTGCTTTTTCCTGCTCCTCTTAGCATGATAAAGAAGATTCAAAGAGAGTGAGATGCCAGCTCCTTTCGTTCAGTCAGTAGCTTCAATCATTTCTGGACGTTTTTCAATGGCAAAAATCATTGAATATTATAAATGCACAAACAGTAATTTCTCCGCATTGCAAGGTGCAATTCTGAAATTTTTTACTTTTTCCTGCTCCTCTTAGCATGATAAAGAAGATTCAAAGAGAGTGAGATGCCAGCTCCTTTCATTCAGTCAGTAGCTTCAATCATTTCTGGACGTTTTTCAATGGCAAAAATCAATGAATATTGTAAATGCACAAACAGTAATTTCTCCGCATTGCAAGGTGCAATTCTGAAATTTTTTGCTTTTTCCTGCTCCTCTTAGCATGATAAAGAAGATTCAAAGAGAGTGAGATGCCAGCTCCTTTCGTTCAGTCAGTAGCTTCGATCATTTCTGGACGTTTTTCAATGGCAAAAATCATTGAATATTATAAATGCACAAACAGTAGTTTCTCCGCATTGCAAGGTGCAATTCTGAAATTTTTTACTTTTTCCTGCTCCTCTTAGCATGATAAAGAGGATTCAAAGAGAGTGAGATGCCAGCTCCTTTCATTCAGTCAGTAGCTTCAATCATTTCTGGTATATGAATAACATGATGTTTTTCAATGGCAAAAATCAATGAATATTGTAAATGCACAAACAGTAATTTCTCCGCATTTCAAGGTGCAATTCTGAAATTTTTTGCTTTTTCCTGCTCCTCTTAGCATGATAAAGAAGATTCAAAGAGAGTGAGATGCCAGCTCCTTTCATTCAGTCAGTAGCTTCAATCATTTCTGGACGTTTTTCAATGGCAAAAATCAATGAATATTGTAAATGCACAAACAGTAATTTCTCCGCATTGCAAGGTGCAATTCTGAAATTTTTTGCTTTTTCCTGCTCCTCTTAGCATGATAAACAAGATTCAAAGAGAGTGAGATGCCAGCTCCTTTCATTCAGTCAGTAGCTTCAATCATTTCTGGACGTTTTTCAATGGCAAAAATCAATGAATATTGTAAATGCACAAACAGTAATTTCTCCGCATTGCAAGGTGCAATTCTGAAATTTTTTGCTTTTTCCTGCTCCTCTTAGCATGATAAAGAAGATTCAAAGAGAGTGAGATGCCAGCTCCTTTCATTCAGTCAGTAGCTTCAAACATTTCTGGTATATGAATAACATGATGTTTTTCAATGGCAAAAATCAATGAATATTGTAAATGCACAAACAGTAATTTCTCCGCATTGCAAGGTGCAAGTCTGAAATTTTTTGCTTTTTCCTACTCCTCTTAGCATGATAAAGAAGATTCAAAGAGAGTGAGATGCCAGCTACTTTCATTCAGTCAGTAGCTTCAATCATTTCTGGACGTTTTTCAATGGTAAAAATCAATGAATATTGTAAATGCACAAACAGTAATTTCTCCACATTGCAAGGTGCAATTCTGAAATTTTTTGCTTTTTCCTGCTCCTCTTAGCATGATAAAGAAGATTCAAAGAGAGTGAGATGCCAGCTCCTTTCATTCAGTCAGTAGCTTCAAACATTTCTGGTATATGAATAACATGATGTTTTTCAATGGCAAAAATCAATGAATATTGTAAATGCACAAACAGTAATTTCTCCGCATTGCAAGGTGCAATTCAGAAATTTTTTGCTTTTTCCTGCTCCTCTTAGCATGATAAAGGAGATTCAAAGAGAGTGAGATGCCAGCTCCTTTCATTCAGTCAGTAGCTTCAAACATTTCTGGTATATGAATAACATGATGTTTTTCAATGGCAAAAATCAATGAATATTGTAAATGCACAAAGAGTAATTTCTCCGCATTGCAAGGTGCAATTCTGAAATTTTTTGCTCTTTCCTGCTCCTCTTAGCATGATAAAGAAGATTCAAAGAGAGTGAGATGCCAGCTCCTTTCATTCAGTCAGTAGCTTCAATCATTTCTGGACGTTTTTCAATGGCAAAAATCAATGAATATTGTAAATGCACAAACAGTAATTTCTCCGCATTGCAAGGTGCAATTCTGAAATTTTTTGCTTTTTCCCGCTCCTCTTAGCATGATAAAGAAGATTCAAAGAGAGTGAGGTGCCAGCTCCTTTCATTCAGTCAGTAGCTTCAAACATTTCTGGTATATGAATAACATGTTTTTCAATGGCAAAAATCAATGAATATTGTAAATGCACAAACAGTAATTTCTCCGCATTGCAAGGTGCAATTCTGAAATTTTTTGATTTTTCCTGCTCCTCTTAGCATGATAAAGAAGATTCAAAGAGAGTGAGATGCCAGCTCCTTTCATTCAGTCAGTAGCTTCAATCATTTCTGGACGTTTTTCAATGGCAAAAATCAATGAATATTGTAAATGCACAAACAGTAATTTCTCCGCATTGCAAGGTGCAATTCTGAAATTTTTTGCTTTTTCCTGCTCCTCTTAGCATGATAAAGAAGATTCAAAGAGAGTGAGATGCCAGCTCCTTTCGTTCAGTCAGTAGCTTCGATCATTTCTGGACGTTTTTCAATGGCAAAAATCATTGAATATTATAAATGCACAAACAGTAATTTCTCCGCATTGCAAGGTGCAATTCTGAAATTTTTTACTTTTTCCTGCTCCTCTTAGCATGATAAAGAAGATTCAAAGAGAGTGAGATGCCAGCTCCTTTCATTCAGTCAGTAGCTTCAATCATTTCTGGTATATGAATAACATGATGTTTTTCAATGGCAAAAATCAATGAATATTGTAAATGCACAAACAGTAATTTCTCCGCATTTCAAGGTGCAATTCTGAAATTTTTTGCTTTTTCCTGCTCCTCTTAGCATGATAAAGAAGATTCAAAGAGAGTGAGATGCCAGCTCCTTTCATTCAATCAGTAGCTTCAATCATTTCTGGACGTTTTTCAATGGCAAAAATCAATGAATATTGTAAATGCACAAACAGTAATTTCTCCGCATTGCAAGGTGCAATTCTGAAATTTTTTGCTTTTTCCTGCTCCTCTTAGCATGATAAACAAGATTCAAAGAGAGTGAGATGCCAGCTCCTTTCATTCAGTCAGTAGCTTCAATCATTTCTGGACGTTTTTCAATGGCAAAAATCAATGAATATTGTAAATGCACAAACAGTAATTTCTCCGCATTGCAAGGTGCAATTCTGAAATTTTTTGCTTTTTCCTGCTCCTCTTAGCATGATAAAGAAGATTCAAAGAGAGTGAGATGCCAGCTCCTTTCATTCAGTCAGTAGCTTCAAACATTTCTGGTATATGAATAACATGATGTTTTTCAATGGCAAAAATCAATGAATATTGTAAATGCACAAACAGTAATTTCTCCGCATTGCAAGGTGCAAGTCTGAAATTTTTTGCTTTTTCCTGCTCCTCTTAGCATGATAAAGAAGATTCAAAGAGAGTGAGATGCCAGCTACTTTCATTCAGTCAGTAGCTTCAATCATTTCTGGACGTTTTTCAATGGTAAAAATCAATGAATATTGTAAATGCACAAACAGTAATTTCTCCACATTGCAAGGTGCAATTCTGAAATTTTTTGCTTTTTCCTGCTCCTCTTAGCATGATAAAGAAGATTCAAAGAGAGTGAGATGCCAGCTCCTTTCATTCAGTCAGTAGCTTCAAACATTTCTGGTATATGAATAACATGATGTTTTTCAATGGCAAAAATCAATGAATATTGTAAATGCACAAACAGTAATTTCTCCGCATTGCAAGGTGCAATTCAGAAATTTTTTGCTTTTTCCTGCTCTTATTAGCATGATAAAGGAGATTCAAAGAGAGTGAGATGCCAGCTCCTTTCATTCAGTCAGTAGCTTCAAACATTTCTGGTATATGAATAACATGATGTTTTTCAATGGCAAAAATCAATGAATATTGTAAATGCACAAACAGTAATTTCTCCGCATTGCAAGGTGCAATTCTGAAATTTTTTGCTCTTTCCTGCTCCTCTTAGCATGATAAAGAAGATTCAAAGAGAGTGAGATGCCAGCTCCTTTCATTCAGTCAGTAGCTTCAATCATTTCTGGACGTTTTTCAATGGCAAAAATCAATGAATATTGTAAATGCACAAACAGTAATTTCTCCGCATTGCAAGGTGCAATTCTGAAATTTTTTGCTTTTTCCCGCTCCTCTTAGCATGATAAAGAAGATTCAAAGAGAGTGAGGTGCCAGCTCCTTTCATTCAGTCAGTAGCTTCAAACATTTCTGGTATATGAATAACATGTTTTTCAATGGCAAAAATCAATGAATATTGTAAATGCACAAACAGTAATTTCTCCGCATTGCAAGGTGCAATTCTGAGATATTTTGATTTTTCCTGCTCCTCTTAGCATGATAAAGAAGATTCAAAGAGAGTGAGATGCCAGCTCCTTTCATTCAGTCAGTAGCTTCAATCATTTCTGGACGTTTTTCAATGGCAAAAATCAATGAATATTGTAAATGCACAAACAGTAATTTCTCCGCATTGCAAGGTGCAATTCTGAAATTTTTTGCTTTTTCCTGCTCCTCTTAGCATGATAAAGAAGATTCAAAGATAGTGAGATGCCAGCAACTTTCATTCAGTCAGTTGCTTCAATCATTTCTGGACGTTTTTCAATGGCAAAAATCAATGAATATTGTAAATGCACAAACAGTAATTTCTCCGCATTGCAAGGTGCAATTCTGAAATTTTTTGCTTTTTCCTGCTCCTCTTAGCATGATAAAGAAGATTCAAAGAGAGTGAGATGCCAGCTCCTTTCATTCAGTCAGTAGCTTCAAACATTTCTGGTATATGAATAACATGATGTTTTTCAATGGCAAAAATCAATGAATATTGTAAATGCACAAACAGTAATTTCTCCGCATTGCAAGGTGCAAGTCTGAAATTTTTTGCTTTTTCCTGCTCCTCTTAGCATGATAAAGAAGATTCAAAGAGAGTGAGATGCCAGCTACTTTCATTCAGTCAGTAGCTTCAATCATTTCTGGACGTTTTTCAATGGTAACAATCAATGAATATTGTAAATGCACAAACAGTAATTTCTCCACATTGCAAGGTGCAATTCTGAAATTTTTTGCTTTTTCCTGCTCCTCTTAGCATGATAAAGAAGATTCAAAGAGAGTGAGATGCCAGCTCCTTTCATTCAGTCAGTAGCTTCAAACATTTCTGGTATATGAATAACATGATGTTTTTCAATGGCAAAAATCAATGAATATTGTAAATGCACAAACAGTAATTTCTCCGCATTGCAAGGTGCAATTCTGAAATTTTTTGCTTTTTCCTGCTCCTCTTAGCATGATAAAGAAGATTCAAAGAGAGTGAGATGCCAGCTCCTTTCATTCAGTCAGTAGCTTCAAACATTTCTGGTATATGAATAACATGATGTTTTTCAATGGCAAAAATCAATGAATATTGTAAATGCACAAACAGTAATTTCTCCGCATTGCAAGGTGCAATTCTGAAATTGTTTGCTTTTTCCTGCTCCTCTTAGCATGATAAAGAAGATTCAAAGAGAGTGAGATGCCAGCTCCTTTCATTCAGTCAGTAGCTTCAATCATTTCTGGACGTTTTTCAATGGCAAAAATCAATGAATATTGTAAATGCACAAACAGTAATTTCTCCGCATTGCAAGGTGCAATTCTGAAATTTTTTGCTTTTTCCTGCTCCTCTTAGCATGATAAAGAAGATTCAAAGAGAGTGAGATGTCAGCTCCTTTCATTCAGTCAGTAGCTTCAAACATTTCTGGTATATGAATAACATGATGTTTTTCAATGGCAAAAATCAATGAATATTGTAAATGCACAAACAGTAATTTCTCCGCATTGCAAGGTGCAATTCTGAAATTTTTTGCTTTTTCCTGCTCCTATTAGCATGATAAAGAAGATTCAAAGAGAGTGAGATGCCAGCTCCTTTCATTCAGTCAGTAGCTTCAATCATTTCTGGACGTTTTTCAATGGCAAAAATCAATGAATATTGTAAATGCACAAACAGTAATTTCTCCGCATTGCAAGGTGCAATTCTGAAATTTTTTGCTTTTTCCTGCTCCTCTTAGCATGATAAAGAAGATTCAAAGAGAGTGAGATGCCAGCTCCTTTCGTTCAGTCAGTAGCTTCAATCATTTCTGGACGTTTTTCAATGGCAAAAATCATTGAATAATATAAATGCACAAACAGTAATTTCTCCGCATTGCAATTTGCAATTCTGAAATTTTTTACTTTTTCCTGCTCCTCTTAGCATGATAAAGAAGATTCAAAGAGAGTGAGATGCCAGCTCCTTTCATTCAGTCAGTAGCTTCAATCATTTCTGGTATATGAATAACATGATGTTTTTCAATGGCAAAAATCAATGAATATTGTAAATGCACAAACAGTAATTTCTCCGCATTGCAAGGTGCAATTCTGAAATTTTTTGCTTTTTCCTGCTCCTCTTAGCATGATAAAGAAGATTCAAAGAGAGTGAGATGCCAGCTCCTTTCATTCAGTCAGTAGCTTCAATCATTTCTGGACGTTTTTCAATGGCAAAAATCAATGAATATTGTAAATGCACAAACAGTAATTTCTCCGCATTGCAAGGTGCAATTCTGAAATTTTTTGATTTTTCCTGCTCCTCTTAGCATGATAAACAAGATTCAAAGAGAGTGAGATGCCAGCTCCTTTCATTCAGTCAGTAGCTTCAATCACTTCTGGACGTTTTTCAATGGCAAAAATCAATGAATATTGTAAATGCACAAACAGTAATTTCTCCGCATTGCAAGGTGCAATTCTGAAATTTTTTACTTTTTCCTGCTTCTCTTAGCATGATAAAGAAGATTCAAAGAGAGTGAGATGCCAGCTCCTTTCATTCAGTCAGTAGCTTCAATCATTTCTGGACGTTTTTCAATGGCAAAAATCAATGAATATTGTAAATGCACAAACAGTAATTTCTCCGCATTGCAAGGTGCAATTCTGAAATTTTTTGCTTTTTCCTGCTCCTCTTAGCATGATAAAGAAGATTCAAAGAGAGTGAGATGCCAGCTCCTTTCATTCAGTCAGTAGCTTCAAACATTTCTGGTATATGAATAACATGATGTTTTTCAATGGCAAAAATCAATGAATATTGTAAATGCACAAACAGTAATTTCTCCGCATTGCAAGGGGCAATTCTGAAATTTTTTGCTTTTTCCTGCTCCTCTTAGCATGATAAAGAAGATTCAAAGAGAGTGAGATGCCAGCTCCTTTCGTTCAGTCAGTAGCTTCAATCATTTCTGGACGTTTTTCAATGGCAAAAATCATTGAATATTATAAATGCACAAACAGTAATTTCTCCGCATTGCAAGGTGCAATTCTGAAATTTTTTGCTTTTTCCTGCTCCTCTTAGCATGATAAAGAAGATTCAAAGAGAGTGAGATGCCAGCTCCTTTCATTCAGTCAGTAGCTTCAAACATTTCTGGTATATGAATAACATGATGTTTTTCAATGGCAAAAATCAATGAATATTGTAAATGCACAAACAGTAATTTCTCCACATTGCAAGGTGCAATTCTGAAATTTTTTGCTTTTTCCTGCTCCTCTTAGCATGATAAAGAAGATTCAAAGAGAGTGAGATGCCAGCTCCTTTCATTCAGTCAGTAGCTTCAATCATTTCTGGACGTTTTTCAATGGCAAAAATCAATGAATATTGTAAATGCACAAACAGTAATTTCTCCGCATTGCAAGGTGCAATTCTGAAATTTTTTGCTTTTTCCTGCTCCTCTTAGCATGATAAAGGAGATTCAAAGAGAGTGAGATGCCAGCTCCTTTCATTCAGTCAGTAGCTTCAAACATTTCTGGTATATGAATAACATGATGTTTTTCAATGGCAAAAATCAATGAATATTGTAAATGCACAAACAGTAATTTCTCCGCATTGCAAGGTGCAATTCTGAAATTTTTTGCTTTTTCCTGCTCCTCTTAGCATGATAAAGAAGATTCAAAGAGAGTGAGATGCCAGCTCCTTTCATTCAGTCAGTAGCTTCAATCATTTCTGGACGTTTTTCAATGGCAAAAATCAATGAATATTGTAAATGCACAAACAGTAATTTCTCCGCATTGCAAGGTGCAATTCTGAAATTTTTTGATTTTTCCTGCTCCTCTTAGCATGATAAAGAAGATTCAAAGAGAGTGAGATGCCAGCTCCTTTCATTCAGTCAGTAGCTTCAATCATTTCTGGACGTTTTTCAATGGCAAAAATCAATGAATATTGTAAATGCACAAACAGTAATTTCTCCGCATTGCAAGGTGCAATTCTGAAATTTTTTGCTTTTTCCTGCTCCTCTTAGCATGATAAAGAAGATTCAAAGAGAGTGAGATGCCAGCTCCTTTCATTCAGTCAGTAGCTTCAATCATTTCTGGACGTTTTTCAATGGCAAAAATCAATGAATATTGTAAATGCACAAACAGTAATTTCTCCGCATTGCAAGGTGCAATTCTGAAATTTTTTGCTTTTTCCTGCTCCTCTTAGCATGATAAAGAAGATTCAAAGAGAGTGAGATGCCAGCTCCTTTCATTCAGTCAGTAGCTTCAAACATTTCTGGTATATGAATAACATGATGTTTTTCAATGGCAAAAATCAATGAATATTGTAAATGCACAAACAGTAATTTCTCCGCATTGCAAGGTGCAAGTCTGAAATTTTTTGCTTTTTCCTGCTCCTCTTAGCATGATAAAGAAGATTCAAAGAGAGTGAGATGCCAGCTACTTTCATTCAGTCAGTAGCTTCAATCATTTCTGGACGTTTTTCAATGGTAAAAATCAATGAATATTGTAAATGCACAAACAGTAATTTCTCCACATTGCAAGGTGCAATTCTGAAATTTTTTGCTTTTTCCTGCTCCTCTTAGCATGATAAAGAAGATTCAAAGAGAGTGAGATGCCAGCTCCTTTCATTCAGTCAGTAGCTTCAAACATTTCTGGTATATGAATAACATGATGTTTTTCAATGGCAAAAATCAATGAATATTGTAAATGCACAAACAGTAATTTCTCCGCATTGCAAGGTGCAATTCTGAAATTTTTTGCTTTTTCCTGCTCCTCTTAGCATGATAAAGAAGATTCAAAGAGAGTGAGATGCCAGCTCCTTTCATTCAGTCAGTAGCTTCAAACATTTCTGGTATATGAATAACATGATGTTTTTCAATGGCAAAAATCAATGAATATTGTAAATGCACAAACAGTAATTTCTCCGCATTGCAAGGTGCAATTCTGAAATTTTTTGCTTTTTCCTGCTCCTCTTAGCATGATAAAGAAGATTCAAAGAGAGTGAGATGCCAGCTCCTTTCATTCAGTCAGTAGCTTCAATCATTTCTGGACGTTTTTCAATGGCAAAAATCAATGAATATTGTAAATGCACAAACAGTAATTTCTCCGCATTGCAAGGTGCAATTCTGAAATTTTTTGCTTTTTCCTGCTCCTCTTAGCATGATAAAGGAGATTCAAAGAGAGTGAGATGCCAGCTCCTTTCATTCAGTCAGTAGCTTCAAACATTTCTGGTATATGAATAACATGATGTTTTTCAATGGCAAAAATCAATGAATATTGTAAATGCACAAACAGTAATTTCTCCGCATTGCAAGGTGCAATTCTGAAATTTTTTGCTTTTTCCTGCTCCTCTTAGCATGATAAAGAAGATTCAAAGAGAGTGAGATGCCAGCTCCTTTCATTCAGTCAGTAGCTTCAATCATTTCTGGACGTTTTTCAATGGCAAAAATCAATGAATATTGTAAATGCACAAACAGTAATTTCTCCGCATTGCAAGGTGCAATTCTGAAATTTTTTGATTTTTCCTGCTCCTCTTAGCATGATAAACAAGATTCAAAGAGAGTGAGATGCCAGCTCCTTTCATTCAGTCAGTAGCTTCAATCATTTCTGGACGTTTTTCAATGGCAAAAATCAATGAATATTGTAAATGCACAAACAGTAATTTCTCCGCATTGCAAGGTGCAATTCTGAAATTTTTTACTTTTTCCTGCTTCTCTTAGCATGATAAAGAAGATTCAAAGAGAGTGAGATGCCAGCTCCTTTCATTCAGTCAGTAGCTTCAATCATTTCTGGACGTTTTTCAATGGCAAAAATCAATGAATATTGTAAATGCACAAACAGTAATTTCTCCGCATTGCAAGGTGCAATTCTGAAATTTTTTGCTTTTTCCTGCTCCTCTTAGCATGATAAAGAAGATTCAAAGAGAGTGAGATGCCAGCTCCTTTCATTCAGTCAGTAGCTTCAAACATTTCTGGTATATGAATAACATGATGTTTTTCAATGGCAAAAATCAATGAATATTGTAAATGCACAAACAGTAATTTCTCCGCATTGCAAGGTTCAATTCTGAAATTTTTTGCTTTTTCCTGCTCCTCTTAGCATGATAAAGAAGATTCAAAGAGAGTGAGATGCCAGCTCCTTTCGTTCAGTCAGTAGCTTCAATCATTTCTGGACGTTTTTCAATGGCAAAAATCATTGAATATTATAAATGCACAAACAGTAATTTCTCCGCATTGCAAGGTGCAATTCTGAAATTTTTTGCTTTTTCCTGCTCCTCTTAGCATGATAAAGAAGATTCAAAGAGAGTGAGATGCCAGCTCCTTTCATTCAGTCAGTAGCTTCAAACATTTCTGGTATATGAATAACATGATGTTTTTCAATGGCAAAAATCAATGAATATTGTAAATGCACAAACAGTAATTTCTCCACATTGCAAGGTGCAATTCTGAAATTTTTTGCTTTTTCCTGCTCCTCTTAGCATGATAAAGAAGATTCAAAGAGAGTGAGATGCCAGCTCCTTTCATTCAGTCAGTAGCTTTAATCATTTCTGGACGTTTTTCAATGGCAAAAATCAATGAATATTGTAAATGCACAAACAGTAATTTCTCCGCATTGCAAGGTGCAATTCTGAAATTTTTTGCTTTTTCCTGCTCCTCTTAGCATGATAAAGGAGATTCAAAGAGAGTGAGATGCCAGCTCCTTTCATTCAGTCAGTAGCTTCAAACATTTCTGGTATATGAATAACATGATGTTTTTCAATGGCAAAAATCAATGAATATTGTAAATGCACAAACAGTAATTTCTCCGCATTGCAAGGTGCAATTCTGAAATTTTTTGCTTTTTCCTGCTCCTCTTAGCATGATAAAGAAGATTCAAAGAGAGTGAGATGCCAGCTCCTTTCATTCAGTCAGTAGCTTCAATCATTTCTGGACGTTTTTCAATGGCAAAAATCAATGAATATTGTAAATGCACAAACAGTAATTTCTCCGCATTGCAAGGTGCAATTCTGAAATTTTTTGCTTTTTCCCGCTCCTCTTAGCATGATAAAGAAGATTCAAAGAGAGTGAGGTGCCAGCTCCTTTCATTCAGTCAGTAGCTTCAAACATTTCTGGTATATGAATAACATGTTTTTCAATGGCAAAAATCAATGAATATTGTAAATGCACAAACAGTAATTTCTCCGCATTGCAAGGTGCAATTCTGAAATTTTTTGATTTTTCCTGCTCCTCTTAGCATGATAAAGAAGATTCAAAGAGAGTGAGATGCCAGCTCCTTTCATTCAGTCAGTAGCTTCAATCATTTCTGGACGTTTTTCAATGGCAAAAATCAATGAATATTGTAAATGCACAAACAGTAATTTCTCCGCATTGCAAGGTGCAATTCTGAAATTTTTTGCTTTTTCCTGCTCCTCTTAGCATGATAAAGAAGATTCAAAGAGAGTGAGATGCCAGCTCCTTTCATTCAGTCAGTAGCTTCAATCATTTCTGGACGTTTTTCAATGGCAAAAATCAATGAATATTGTAAATGCACAAACAGTAATTTCTCTGCATTGCAAGGTGCAATTCTGAAATTTTTTGCTTTTTCCTGCTCCTCTTAGCATGATAAAGAAGATTCAAAGAGAGTGAGATGCCAGCTCCTTTCATTCAGTCAGTAGCTTCAAACATTTCTGGTATATGAATAACATGATGTTTTTCAATGGCAAAAATCAATGAATATTGTAAATGCACAAACAGTAATTTCTCCGCATTGCAAGGTGCAAGTCTGAAATTTTTTGCTTTTTCCTGCTCCTCTTAGCATGATAAAGAAGATTCAAAGAGAGTGAGATGCCAGCTACTTTCATTCAGTCAGTAGCTTCAATCATTTCTGGACGTTTTTCAATGGTAAAAATCAATGAATATTGTAAATGCACAAACAGTAATTTCTCCACATTGCAAGGTGCAATTCTGAAATTTTTTGCTTTTTCCTGCTCCTCTTAGCATGATAAAGAAGATTCAAAGAGAGTGAGATGCCAGCTCCTTTCATTCAGTCAGTAGCTTCAAACATTTCTGGTATATGAATAACATGATGTTTTTCAATGGCAAAAATCAATGAATATTGTAAATGCACAAACAGTAATTTCTCCGCATTGCAAGGTGCAATTCTGAAATTTTTTGCTTTTTCCTGCTCCTCTTAGCATGATAAAGAAGATTCAAAGAGAGTGAGATGCCAGCTCCTTTCATTCAGTCAGTAGCTTCAAACATTTCTGGTATATGAATAACATGATGTTTTTCAATGGCAAAAATCAATGAATATTGTAAATGCACAAACAGTAATTTCTCCGCATTGCAAGGTGCAATTCTGAAATTGTTTGCTTTTTCCTGCTCCTCTTAGCATGATAAAGAAGATTCAAAGAGAGTGAGATGCCAGCTCCTTTCATTCAGTCAGTAGCTTCAATCATTTCTGGACGTTTTTCAATGGCAAAAATCAATGAATATTGTAAATGCACAAACAGTAATTTCTCCGCATTGCAAGGTGCAATTCTGAAATTTTTTGCTTTTTCCTGCTCCTCTTAGCATGATAAAGAAGATTCAAAGAGAGTGAGATGTCAGCTCCTTTCATTCAGTCAGTAGCTTCAAACATTTCTGGTATATGAATAACATGATGTTTTTCAATGGCAAAAATCAATGAATATTGTAAATGCACAAACAGTAATTTCTCCGCATTGCAAGGTGCAATTCTGAAATTTTTTGCTTTTTCCTGCTCCTCTTAGCATGATAAAGAAGATTCAAAGAGAGTGAGATGCCAGCTCCTTTCATTCAGTCAGTAGCTTCAATCATTTCTGGACGTTTTTCAATGGCAAAAATCAATGAATATTGTAAATGCACAAACAGTAATTTCTCCGCATTGCAAGGTGCAATTCTGAAATTTTTTGCTTTTTCCTGCTCCTCTTAGCATGATAAAGAAGATTCAAAGAGAGTGAGATGCCAGCTCCTTTCGTTCAGTCAGTAGCTTCAATCATTTCTGGACGTTTTTCAATGGCAAAAATCATTGAATAATATAAATGCACAAACAGTAATTTCTCCGCATTGCAAGGTGCAATTCTGAAATTTTTTACTTTTTCCTGCTCCTCTTAGCATGATAAAGAAGATTCAAAGAGAGTGAGATGCCAGCTCCTTTCATTCAGTAAGTAGCTTCAATCATTTCTGGTATATGAATAACATGATGTTTTTCAATGGCAAAAATCAATGAATATTGTAAATGCACAAACAGTAATTTCTCCGCATTGCAAGGTGCAATTCTGAAATTTTTTGCTTTTTCCTGCTCCTCTTAGCATGATAAAGAAGATTCAAAGAGAGTGAGATGCCAGCTCCTTTCATTCAGTCAGTAGCTTCAATCATTTCTGGACGTTTTTCAATGGCAAAAATCAATGAATATTGTAAATGCACAAACAGTAATTTCTCCGCATTGCAAGGTGCAATTCTGAAATTTTTTGATTTTTCCTGCTCCTCTTAGCATGATAAACAAGATTCAAAGAGAGTGAGATGCCAGCTCCTTTCATTCAGTCAGTAGCTTCAATCATTTCTGGACGTTTTTCAATGGCAAAAATCAATGAATATTGTAAATGCACAAACAGTAATTTCTCCGCATTGCAAGGTGCAATTCTGAAATTTTTAACTTTTTCCTGCTTCTCTTAGCATGATAAAGAAGATTCAAAGAGAGTGAGATGCCAGCTCCTTTCATTCAGTCAGTAGCTTCAATCATTTCTGGACGTTTTTCAATGGCAAAAATCAATGAATATTGTAAATGCACAAACAGTAATTTCTCCGCATTGCAAGGTGCAATTCTGAAATTTTTTGCTTTTTCCTGCTCCTCTTAGCATGATAAAGAAGATTCAAAGAGAGTGAGATGCCAGCTCCTTTCATTCAGTCAGTAGCTTCAAACATTTCTGGTATATGAATAACATGATGTTTTTCAATGGCAAAAATCAATGAATATTGTAAATGCACAAACAGTAATTTCTCCGCATTGCAAGGTTCAATTCTGAAATTTTTTGCTTTTTCCTGCTCCTCTTAGCATGATAAAGAAGATTCAAAGAGAGTGAGATGCCAGCTCCTTTCGTTCAGTCAGTAGCTTCAATCATTTCTGGACGTTTTTCAATGGCAAAAATCATTGAATATTATAAATGCACAAACAGTAATTTCTCCGCATTGCAAGGTGCAATTCTGAAATTTTTTGCTTTTTCCTGCTCCTCTTAGCATGATAAAGAAGATTCAAAGAGAGTGAGATGCCAGCTCCTTTCATTCAGTCAGTAGCTTCAAACATTTCTGGTATATGAATAACATGATGTTTTTCAATGGCAAAAATCAATGAATATTGTAAATGCACAAACAGTAATTTCTCCACATTGCAAGGTGCAATTCTGAAATTTTTTGCTTTTTCCTGCTCCTCTTAGCATGATAAAGAAGATTCAAAGAGAGTGAGATGCCAGCTCCTTTCATTCAGTCAGTAGCTTCAATCATTTCTGGACGTTTTTCAATGGCAAAAATCAATGAATATTGTAAATGCACAAACAGTAATTTCTCCGCATTGCAAGGTGCAATTCTGAAATTTTTTGCTTTTTCCTGCTCCTCTTAGCATGATAAAGAAGATTCAAAGAGAGTGAGATGCCAGCTCCTTTCATTCAGTCAGTAGCTTCAAACATTTCTGGTATATGAATAACATGATGTTTTTCAATGGCAAAAATCAATGAATATTGTAAATGCACAAACAGTAATTTCTCCGCATTGCAAGGTGCAAGTCTGAAATTTTTTGCTTTTTCCTGCTCCTCTTAGCATGATAAAGAAGATTCAAAGAGAGTGAGATGCCAGCTACTTTCATTCAGTCAGTAGCTTCAATCATTTCTGGACGTTTTTCAATGGTAAAAATCAATGAATATTGTAAATGCACAAACAGTAATTTCTCCACATTGCAAGGTGCAATTCTGAAATTTTTTGCTTTTTCCTGCTCCTCTTAGCATGATAAAGAAGATTCAAAGAGAGTGAGATGCCAGCTCCTTTCATTCAGTCAGTAGCTTCAAACATTTCTGGTATATGAATAACATGATGTTTTTCAATGGCAAAAATCAATGAATATTGTAAATGCACAAACAGTAATTTCTCCGCATTGCAAGGTGCAATTCTGAAATTTTTTGCTTTTTCCTGCTCCTCTTAGCATGATAAAGAAGATTCAAAGAGAGTGAGATGCCAGCTCCTTTCATTCAGTCAGTAGCTTCAAACATTTCTGGTATATGAATAACATGATGTTTTTCAATGGCAAAAATCAATGAATATTGTAAATGCACAAACAGTAATTTCTCCGCATTGCAAGGTGCAAGTCTGAAATTTTTTGCTTTTTCCTGCTCCTCTTAGCATGATAAAGAAGATTCAAAGAGAGTGAGATGCCAGCTACTTTCATTCAGTCAGTAGCTTCAATCATTTCTGGACGTTTTTCAATGGTAAAAATCAATGAATATTGTAAATGCACAAACAGTAATTTCTCCACATTGCAAGGTGCAATTCTGAAATTTTTTGCTTTTTCCTGCTCCTCTTAGCATGATAAAGAAGATTCAAAGAGAGTGAGATGCCAGCTCCTTTCATTCAGTCAGTAGCTTCAAACATTTCTGGTATATGAATAACATGATGTTTTTCAATGGCAAAAATCAATGAATATTGTAAATGCACAAACAGTAATTTCTCCGCATTGCAAGGTGCAATTCTGAAATTTTTTGCTTTTTCCTGCTCCTCTTAGCATGATAAAGAAGATTCAAAGAGAGTGAGATGCCAGCTCCTTTCATTCAGTCAGTAGCTTCAAACATTTCTGGTATATGAATAACATGATGTTTTTCAATGGCAAAAATCAATGAATATTGTAAATGCACAAACAGTAATTTCTCCGCATTGCAAGGTGCAATTCTAAAATTGTTTGCTTTTTCCTGCTCCTCTTAGCATGATAAAGAAGATTCAAAGAGAGTGAGATGCCAGTTCCTTTCATTCAGTCAGTAGCTTCAATCATTTCTGGACGTTTTTCAATGGCAAAAATCAATGAATATTGTAAATGCACAAACAGTAATTTCTCCGCATTGCAAGGTGCAATTCTGAAATTTTTTGCTTTTTCCTGCTCCTCTTAGCATGATAAAGAAGATTCAAAGAGAGTGAGATGTCAGCTCCTTTCATTCAGTCAGTAGCTTCAAACATTTCTGGTATATGAATAACATGATGTTTTTCAATGGCAAAAATCAATGAATATTGTAAATGCACAAACAGTAATTTCTCCGCATTGCAAGGTGCAATTCTGAAATTTTTTGCTTTTTCCTGCTCCTCTTAGCATGATAAAGAAGATTCAAAGAGAGTGAGATGCCAGCTCCTTTCATTCAGTCAGTAGCTTCAATCATTTCTGGACGTTTTTCAATGGCAAAAATCAATGAATATTGTAAATGCACAAACAGTAATTTCTCCGCATTGCAAGGTGCAATTCTGAAATTTTTTGCTTTTTCCTGCTCCTCTTAGCATGATAAAGAAGATTCAAAGAGAGTGAGATGCCAGCTCCTTTCATTCAGTCAGTAGCTTCAAACATTTCTGGTATATGAATAACATGATGTTTTTCAATGGCAAAAATCAATGAATATTGTAAATGCACAAACAGTAATTTCTCCGCATTGCAAGGTGCAAGTCTGAAATTTTTTGCTTTTTCCTGCTCCTCTTAGCATGATAAAGAAGATTCAAAGAGAGTGAGATGCCAGCTACTTTCATTCAGTCAGTAGCTTCAATCATTTCTGGACGTTTTTCAATGGTAAAAATCAATGAATATTGTAAATGCACAAACAGTAATTTCTCCACATTGCAAGGTGCAATTCTGAAATTTTTTGCTTTTTCCTTCTCCTCTTAGCATGATAAAGAAGATTCAAAGAGAGTGAGATGCCAGCTCCTTTCATTCAGTCAGTAGCTTAAAACATTTCTGGTATATGAATAACATGATGTTTTTCAATGGCAAAAATCAATGAATATTGTAAATGCACAAACAGTAATTTCTCCGCATTGCAAGGTGCAATTCTGAAATTTTTTGCTTTTTCCTGCTCCTCTTAGCATGATAAAGAAGATTCAAAGAGAGTGAGATGCCAGCTCCTTTCATTCAGTCAATAGCTTCAAACATTTCTGGTATATGAATAACATGATGTTTTTCAATGGCAAAAATCAATGAATATTGTAAATGCACAAACAGTAATTTCTCCGCATTGCAAGGTGCAATTCTGAAATTGTTTGCTTTTTCCTGCTCCTCTTAGCATGATAAAGAAGATTCAAAGAGAGTGAGATGCCAGCTCCTTTCATTCAGTCAGTAGCTTCAATCATTTCTTGACGTTTTTCAATGGCAAAAATCAATGAATATTGTAAATGCACAAACAGTAATTTCTCCGCATTGCAAGGTGCAATTCTGAAATTTTTTGCTTTTTCCTGCTCCTCTTAGCATGATAAAGAAGATTCAAAGAGAGTGAGATGTCAGCTCCTTTCATTCAGTCAGTAGCTTCAAACATTTCTGGTATATGAATAACATGATGTTTTTCAATGGCAAAAATCAATGAATATTGTAAATGCACAAACAGTAATTTCTCCGCATTGCAAGGTGCAATTCTGAAATTTTTTGCTTTTTCCTGCTCCTCTTAGCATGATAAAGAAGATTCAAAGAGAGTGAGATGCCAGCTCCTTTCATTCAGTCAGTAGCTTCAATCATTTCTGGACGTTTTTCAATGGCAAAAATCAATGAATATTGTAAATGCACAAACAGTAATTTCTCCGCATTGCAAGGTGCAATTCTGAAATTTTTTGCTTTTTCCTGCTCCTCTTAGCATGATAAAGAAGATTCAAAGAGAGTGAGATGCCAGCTCCTTTCGTTCAGTCAGTAGCTTCAATCATTTCTGGACGTTTTTCAATGGCAAAAATCATTGAATAATATAAATGCACAAACAGTAATTTCTCCGCATTGCAAGGTGCAATTCTGAAATTTTTTACTTTTTCCTGCTCCTCTTAGCATGATAAAGAAGATTCAAAGAGAGTGAGATGCCAGCTCCTTTCATTCAGTCAGTAGCTTCAATCATTTCTGGTATATGAATAACATGATGTTTTTCAATGGCAAAAATCAATGAATATTGTAAATGCACAAACAGTAATTTCTCCGCATTGTAAGGTGCAATTCTAAAATTTTTTGCTTTTTCCTGCTCCTCTTAGCATGATAAAGAAGATTCAAAGAGAGTGAGATGCCAGCTCCTTTCATTCAGTCAGTAGCTTCAATCATTTCTGGACGTTTTTCAATGGCAAAAATCAATGAATATTGTAAATGCACAAACAGTAATTTCTCCGCATTGCAAGGTGCAATTCTGAAATTTTTTGATTTTTCCTGCTCCTCTTAGCATGATAAACAAGATTCAAAGAGAGTGAGATGCCAGCTCCTTTCATTCAGTCAGTAGCTTCAATCATTTCTGGACGTTTTTCAATGGCAAAAATCAATGAATATTGTAAATGCACAAACAGTAATTTCTCCGCATTGCAAGGTGCAATTCTGAAATTTTTTACTTTTTCCTGCTTCTCTTAGCATGATAAAGAAGATTCAAAGAGAGTGAGATGCCAGCTCCTTTCATTCAGTCAGTAGCTTCAATCATTTCTGGACGTTTTTCAATGGCAAAAATCAATGAATATTGTAAATGCACAAACAGTAATTTCTCCGCATTGCAAGGTGCAATTCTGAAATTTTTTGCTTTTTCCTGCTCCTCTTAGCATGATAAAGAAGATTCAAAGAGAGTGAGATGCCAGCTCCTTTCATTCAGTCAGTAGCTTCAAACATTTCTGGTATATGAATAACATGATGTTTTTCAATGGCAAAAATCAATGAATATTGTAAATGCACAAACAGTAATTTCTCCGCATTGCAAGGTTCAATTCTGAAATTTTTTGCTTTTACCTGCTCCTCTTAGCATGATAAAGAAGATTCAAAGAGAGTGAGATGCCAGCTCCTTTCGTTCAGTCAGTAGCTTCAATCATTTCTGGACGTTTTTCAATGGCAAAAATCATTGAATATTATAAATGCACAAACAGTAATTTCTCCGCATTGCAAGGTGCAATTCTGAAATTTTTTGCTTTTTCCTGCTCCTCTTAGCATGATAAAGAAGATTCAAAGAGAGTGAGATGCCAGCTCCTTTCATTCAGTCAGTAGCTTCAAACATTTCTGGTATATGAATAACATGATGTTTTTCAATGGCAAAAATCAATGAATATTGTAAATGCACAAACAGTAATTTCTCCACATTGCAAGGTGCAATTCTGAAATTTTTTGCTTTTTCCTGCTCCTCTTAGCATGATAAAGAAGATTCAAAGAGAGTGAGATGCCAGCTCCTTTCATTCAGTCAGTAGCTTCAATCATTTCTGGACGTTTTTCAATGGCAAAAATCAATGAATATTGTAAATGCACAAACAGTAATTTCTCCGCATTGCAAGGTGCAATTCTGAAATTTTTTGCTTTTTCCTGCTCCTCTTAGCATGATAAAGAAGATTCAAAGAGAGTGAGATGCCAGCTCCTTTCATTCAGTCAGTAGCTTCAAACATTTCTGGTATATGAATAACATGATGTTTTTCAATGGCAAAAATCAATGAATATTGTAAATGCACAAACAGTAATTTCTCCGCATTGCAAGGTGCAAGTCTGAAATTTTTTGCTTTTTCCTGCTCCTCTTAGCATGATAAAGAAGATTCAAAGAGAGTGAGATGCCAGCTCCTTTCATTCAGTCAGTAGCTTCAAACATTTCTGGTATATGAATAACATGATGTTTTTCAATGGCAAAAATCAATGAATATTGTAAATGCACAAACAGTAATTTCTCCGCATTGCAAGGTGCAATTCTGAAATTTTTTGCTTTTTCCTGCTCCTCTTAGCATGATAAAGAAGATTCAAAGAGAGTGAGATGCCAGCTACTTTCATTCAGTCAGTAGCTTCAATCATTTCTGGACGTTTTTCAATGGTAAAAATCAATGAATATTGTAAATGCACACAGTAATTTCTCCACATTGCAAGGTGCAATTCTGAAATTTTTTGCTTTTTCCTGCTCCTCTTAGCATGATAAAGAAGATTCAAAGAGAGTGAGATGCCAGCTCCTTTCATTCAGTCAGTAGCTTCAAACATTTCTGGTATATGAATAACATGATGTTTTTCAATGGCAAAAATCAATGAATATTGTAAATGCACAAACAGTAATTTCTCCGCATTGCAAGGTGCAATTCTGAAATTTTTTGCTTTTTCCTGCTCCTCTTAGCATGATAAAGAAGATTCAAAGAGAGTGAGATGCCAGCTCCTTTCATTCAGTCAGTAGCTTCAAACATTTCTGGTATATGAATAACATGATGTTTTTCAATGGCAAAAATCAATGAATATTGTAAATGCACAAACAGTAATTTCTCCGCATTGCAAGGTGCAAGTCTGAAATTTTTTGCTTTTTCCTGCTCCTCTTAGCATGATAAAGAAGATTCAAAGAGAGTGAGATGCCAGCTACTTTCATTCAGTCAGTAGCTTCAATCATTTCTGGACGTTTTTCAATGGTAAAAATCAATGAATATTGTAAATGCACAAACAGTAATTTCTCCACATTGCAAGGTGCAATTCTGAAATTTTTTGCTTTTTCCTGCTCCTCTTAGCATGATAAAGAAGATTCAAAGAGAGTGAGATGCCAGCTCCTTTCATTCAGTCAGTAGCTTCAAACATTTCTGGTATATGAATAACATGATGTTTTTCAATGGCAAAAATCAATGAATATTGTAAATGCACAAACAGTAATTTCTCCGCATTGCAAGGTGCAATTCTGAAATTTTTTGCTTTTTCCTGCTCCTCTTAGCATGATAAAGAAGATTCAAAGAGAGTGAGATGCCAGCTCCTTTCATTCAGTCAGTAGCTTCAAACATTTCTGGTATATGAATAACATGATGTTTTTCAATGGCAAAAATCAATGAATATTGTAAATGCACAAACAGTAATTTCTCCGCATTGCAAGGTGCAATTCTGAAATTGTTTGCTTTTTCCTGCTCCTCTTAGCATGATAAAGAAGATTCAAAGAGAGTGAGATGCCAGCTCCTTTCATTCAGTCAGTAGCTTCAATCATTTCTGGACGTTTTTCAATGGCAAAAATCAATGAATATTGTAAATGCACAAACAGTAATTTCTCCGCATTGCAAGGTGCAATTCTGAAATTTTTTGCTTTTTCCTGCTCCTCTTAGCATGATAAAGAAGATTCAAAGAGAGTGAGATGTCAGCTCCTTTCATTCAGTCAGTAGCTTCAAACATTTCTGGTATATGAATAACATGATGTTTTTCAATGGCAAAAATCAATGAATATTGTAAATGCACAAACAGTAATTTCTCCGCATTGCAAGGTGCAATTCTGAAATTTTTTGCTTTTTCCTGCTCCTCTTAGCATGATAAAGAAGATTCAAAGAGAGTGAGATGCCAGCTCCTTTCATTCAGTCAGTAGCTTCAATCATTTCTGGACGTTTTTCAATGGCAAAAATCAATGAATATTGTAAATGCACAAACAGTAATTTCTCCGCATTGCAAGGTGCAATTCTGAAATTTTTTGCTTTTTCCTGCTCCTCTTAGCATGATAAAGAAGATTCAAAGAGAGTGAGATGCCAGCTCCTTTCGTTCAGTCAGTAGCTTCAATCATTTCTGGACGTTTTTCAATGGCAAAAATCATTGAATAATATAAATGCACAAACAGTAATTTCTCCGCATTGCAAGGTGCAATTCTGAAATTTTTTACTTTTTCCTGCTCCTCAGCATGATAAAGAAGATTCAAAGAGAGTGAGATGCCAGCTCCTTTCATTCAGTCAGTAGCTTCAATCATTTCTGGTATATGAATAACATGATGTTTTTCAATGGCAAAAATCAATGAATATTGTAAATGCACAAACAGTAATTTCTCCGCATTGCAAGGTGCAATTCTGAAATTTTTTGCTTTTTCCTGCTCCTCTTAGCATGATAAAGAAGATTCAAAGAGAGTGAGATGCCAGCTCCTTTCATTCAGTCAGTAGCTTCAATCATTTCTGGACGTTTTTCAATGGCAAAAATCAATGAATATTGTAAATGCACAAACAGTAATTTCTCCGCATTGCAAGGTGCAATTCTGAAATTTTTTGCTTTTTCCTGCTCCTCTTAGCATGATAAACAAGATTCAAAGAGAGTGAGATGCCAGCTCCTTTCATTCAGTCAGTAGCTTCAATCATTTCTGGACGTTTTTCAATGGCAAAAATCAATGAATATTGTAAATGCACAAACAGTAATTTCTCCGCATTGCAAGGTGCAATTCTGAAATTTTTTACTTTTTCCTGCTTCTCTTAGCATGATAAAGAAGATTCAAAGAGAGTGAGATGCCAGCTCCTTTCATTCAGTCAGTAGCTTCAATCATTTCTGGACGTTTTTCAATGGCAAAAATCAATGAATATTGTAAATGCACAAACAGTAATTTCTCCGCATTGCAAGGTGCAATTCTGAAATTTTTTGCTTTTTCCTGCTCCTCTTAGCATGATAAAGAAGATTCAAAGAGAGTGAGATGCCAGCTCCTTTCATTCAGTCAGTAGCTTCAAACATTTCTGGTATATGAATAACATGATGTTTTTCAATGGCAAAAATCAATGAATATTGTAAATGCACAAACAGTAATTTCTCCGCATTGCAAGGTTCAATTCTGAAATTTTTTGCTTTTTCCTGCTCCTCTTAGCATGATAAAGAAGATTCAAAGAGAGTGAGATGCCAGCTCCTTTCGTTCAGTCAGTAGCTTCAATCATTTCTGGACGTTTTTCAATGGCAAAAATCATTGAATATTATAAATGCACAAACAGTAATTTCTCCGCATTGCAAGGTGCAATTCTGAAATTTTTTGCTTTTTCCTGCTCCTCTTAGCATGATAAAGAAGATTCAAAGAGAGTGAGATGCCAGCTCCTTTCATTCAGTCAGTAGCTTCAAACATTTCTGGTATATGAATAACATGATGTTTTTCAATGGCAAAAATCAATGAATATTGTAAATGCACAAACAGTAATTTCTCCACATTGCAAGGTGCAATTCTGAAATTTTTTGCTTTTTCCTGCTCCTCTTAGCATGATAAAGAAGATTCAAAGAGAGTGAGATGCCAGCTCCTTTCATTCAGTCAGTAGCTTCAATCATTTCTGGACGTTTTTCAATGGCAAAAATCAATGAATATTGTAAATGCACAAACAGTAATTTCTCCGCATTGCAAGGTGCAATTCTGAAATTTTTTGCTTTTTCCTGCTCCTCTTAGCATGATAAAGAAGATTCAAAGAGAGTGAGATGCCAGCTCCTTTCATTCAGTCAGTAGCTTCAAACATTTCTGGTATATGAATAACATGATGTTTTTCAATGGCAAAAATCAATGAATATTGTAAATGCACAAACAGTAATTTCTCCGCATTGCAAGGTGCAAGTCTGAAATTTTTTGCTTTTTCCTGCTCCTCTTAGCATGATAAAGAAGATTCAAAGAGAGTGAGATGCCAGCTACTTTCATTCAGTCAGTAGCTTCAATCATTTCTGGACGTTTTTCAATGGTAAAAATCAATGAATATTGTAAATGCACAAACAGTAATTTCTCCACATTGCAAGGTGCAATTCTGAAATTTTTTGCTTTTTCCTGCTCCTCTTAGCATGATAAAGAAGATTCAAAGAGAGTGAGATGCCAGCTCCTTTCATTCAGTCAGTAGCTTCAAACATTTCTGGTATATGAATAACATGATGTTTTTCAATGGCAAAAATCAATGAATATTGTAAATGCACAAACAGTAATTTCTCCGCATTGCAAGGTGCAATTCTGAAATTTTTTGCTTTTTCCTGCTCCTCTTAGCATGATAAAGAAGATTCAAAGAGAGTGAGATGCCAGCTCCTTTCATTCAGTCAGTAGCTTCAAACATTTCTGGTATATGAATAACATGATGTTTTTCAATGGCAAAAATCAATGAATATTGTAAATGCACAAACAGTAATTTCTCCGCATTGCAAGGTGCAAGTCTGAAATTTTTTGCTTTTTCCTGCTCCTCTTAGCATGATAAAGAAGATTCAAAGAGAGTGAGATGCCAGCTACTTTCATTCAGTCAGTAGCTTCAATCATTTCTGGACGTTTTTCAATGGTAAAAATCAATGAATATTGTAAATGCACAAACAGTAATTTCTCCACATTGCAAGGTGCAATTCTGAAATTTTTTGCTTTTTCCTGCTCCTCTTAGCATGATAAAGAAGATTCAAAGAGAGTGAGATGCCAGCTCCTTTCATTCAGTCAGTAGCTTCAAACATTTCTGGTATATGAATAACATGATGTTTTTCAATGGCAAAAATCAATGAATATTGTAAATGCACAAACAGTAATTTCTCCGCATTGCAAGGTGCAATTCTGAAATTTTTTGCTTTTTCCTGCTCCTCTTAGCATGATAAAGAAGATTCAAAGAGAGTGAGATGCCAGCTCCTTTCATTCAGTCAGTAGCTTCAAACATTTCTGGTATATGAATAACATGATGTTTTTCAATGGCAAAAATCAATGAATATTGTAAATGCACAAACAGTAATTTCTCCGCATTGCAAGGTGCAATTCTGAAATTGTTTGCTTTTTCCTGCTCCTCTTAGCATGATAAAGAAGATTCAAAGAGAGTGAGATGCCAGTTCCTTTCATTCAGTCAGTAGCTTCAATCATTTCTGGACGTTTTTCAAGGGCAAAAATCAATGAATATTGTAAATGCACAAACAGTAATTTCTCCGCATTGCAAGGTGCAATTCTGAAATTTTTTGCTTTTTCCTGCTCCTCTTAGCATGATAAAGAAGATTCAAAGAGAGTGAGATGTCAGCTCCTTTCATTCAGTCAGTAGCTTCAAACATTTCTGGTATATGAATAACATGATGTTTTTCAATGGCAAAAATCAATGAATATTGTAAATGCACAAACAGTAATTTCTCCGCATTGCAAGGTGCAATTCTGAAATTTTTTGCTTTTTCCTGCTCCTCTTAGCATGATAAAGAAGATTCAAAGAGAGTGAGATGCCAGCTCCTTTCATTCAGTCAGTAGCTTCAATCATTTCTGGACGTTTTTCAATGGCAAAAATCAATGAATATTGTAAATGCACAAACAGTAATTTCTCCGCATTGCAAGGTGCAATTCTGAAATTTTTTGCTTTTTCCTGCTCCTCTTAGCATGATAAAGAAGATTCAAAGAGAGTGAGATGCCAGCTCCTTTCATTCAGTCAGTAGCTTCAAACATTTCTGGTATATGAATAACATGATGTTTTTCAATGGCAAAAATCAATGAATATTGTAAATGCACAAACAGTAATTTCTCCGCATTGCAAGGTGCAAGTCTGAAATTTTTTGCTTTTTCCTGCTCCTCTTAGCATGATAAAGAAGATTCAAAGAGAGTGAGATGCCAGCTACTTTCATTCAGTCAGTAGCTTCAATCATTTCTGGACGTTTTTCAATGGTAAAAATCAATGAATATTGTAAATGCACAAACAGTAATTTCTCCACATTGCAAGGTGCAATTCTGAAATTTTTTGCTTTTTCCTGCTCCTCTTAGCATGATAAAGAAGATTCAAAGAGAGTGAGATGCCAGCTCCTTTCATTCAGTCAGTAGCTTCAAACATTTCTGGTATATGAATAACATGATGTTTTTCAATGGCAAAAATCAATGAATATTGTAAATGCACAAACAGTAATTTCTCCGCATTGCAAGGTGCAATTCTGAAATTTTTTGCTTTTTCCTGCTCCTCTTAGCATGATAAAGAAGATTCAAAGAGAGTGAGATGCCAGCTCCTTTCATTCAGTCAATAGCTTCAAACATTTCTGGTATATGAATAACATGATGTTTTTCAATGGCAAAAATCAATGAATATTGTAAATGCACAAACAGTAATTTCTCCGCATTGCAAGGTGCAATTCTGAAATTGTTTGCTTTTTCCTGCTCCTCTTAGCATGATAAAGAAGATTCAAAGAGAGTGAGATGCCAGCTCCTTTCATTCAGTCAGTAGCTTCAATCATTTCTTGACGTTTTTCAATGGCAAAAATCAATGAATATTGTAAATGCACAAACAGTAATTTCTCCGCATTGCAAGGTGCAATTCTGAAATTTTTTGCTTTTTCCTGCTCCTCTTAGCATGATAAAGAAGATTCAAAGAGAGTGAGATGTCAGCTCCTTTCATTCAGTCAGTAGCTTCAAACATTTCTGGTATATGAATAACATGATGTTTTTCAATGGCAAAAATCAATGAATATTGTAAATGCACAAACAGTAATTTCTCCGCATTGCAAGGTGCAATTCTGAAATTTTTTGCTTTTTCCTGCTCCTCTTAGCATGATAAAGAAGATTCAAAGAGAGTGAGATGCCAGCTCCTTTCATTCAGTCAGTAGCTTCAATCATTTCTGGACGTTTTTCAATGGCAAAAATCAATGAATATTGTAAATGCACAAACAGTAATTTCTCCGCATTGCAAGGTGCAATTCTGAAATTTTTTGCTTTTTCCTGCTCCTCTTAGCATGATAAAGAAGATTCAAAGAGAGTGAGATGCCAGCTCCTTTCGTTCAGTCAGTAGCTTCAATCATTTCTGGACGTTTTTCAATGGCAAAAATCAATGAATATTGTAAATGCACAAACAGTAATTTCTCCGCATTGCAAGGTGCAATTCTGAAATTTTTTGCTTTTTCCTGCTCCTCTTAGCATGATAAAGAAGATTCAAAGAGAGTCAGATGCCAGCTCCTTTCATTCAGTCAGTAGCTTCAAACATTTCTGGTATATGAATAACATGATGTTTTTCAATGGCAAAAATCAATGAATATTGTAAATGCACAAACAGTAATTTCTCCGCATTGCAAGGTGCAATTCTGAAATTTTTTGCTTTTTCCTGCTCCTCTTAGCATGATAAAGAAGATTCAAAGAGAGTGAGATGCCAGCTCCTTTCATTCAGTCAGTAGCTTCAAACATTTCTGGTATATGAATAACATGATGTTTTTCAATGGCAAAAATCAATGAATATTGTAAATGCACAAACAGTAATTTCTCCGCATTGCAAGGTGCAATTCTGAAATTGTTTGCTTTTTCCTGCTCCTCTTAGCATGATAAAGAAGATTCAAAGAGAGTGAGATGCCAGCTCCTTTCATTCAGTCAGTAGCTTCAATCATTTCTGGACGTTTTTCAATGGCAAAAATCAATGAATATTGTAAATGCACAAACAGTAATTTCTCCGCATTGCAAGGTGCAATTCTGAAATTTTTTGCTTTTTCCTGCTCCTCTTAGCATGATAAAGAAGATTCAAAGAGAGTGAGATGTCAGCTCCTTTCATTCAGTCAGTAGCTTCAAACATTTCTGGTATATGAATAACATGATGTTTTTCAATGGCAAAAATCAATGAATATTGTAAATGCACAAACAGTAATTTCTCCGCATTGCAAGGTGCAATTCTGAAATTTTTTGCTTTTTCCTGCTCCTCTTAGCATGATAAAGAAGATTCAAAGAGAGTGAGATGCCAGCTCCTTTCATTCAGTCAGTAGCTTCAATCATTTCTGGACGTTTTTCAATGGCAAAAATCAATGAATATTGTAAATGCACAAACAGTAATTTCTCCGCATTGCAAGGTGCAATTCTGAAATTTTTTGCTTTTTCCTGCTCCTCTTAGCATGATAAAGAAGATTCAAAGAGAGTGAGATGCCAGCTCCTTTCGTTCAGTCAGTAGCTTCAATCATTTCTGGACGTTTTTCAATGGCAAAAATCATTGAATAATATAAATGCACAAACAGTAATTTCTCCGCATTGCAAGGTGCAATTCTGAAATTTTTTACTTTTTCCTGCTCCTCTTAGCATGATAAAGAAGATTCAAAGAGAGTGAGATGCCAGCTCCTTTCATTCAGTCAGTAGCTTCAATCATTTCTGGTATATGAATAACATGATGTTTTTCAATGGCAAAAATCAATGAATATTGTAAATGCACAAACAGTAATTTCTCCGCATTGCAAGGTGCAATTCTGAAATTTTTTGCTTTTTCCTGCTCCTCTTAGCATGATAAAGAAGACTCAAAGAGAGTGAGATGCCAGCTCCTTTCATTCAGTCAGTAGCTTCAATCATTTCTGGACGTTTTTCAATGGCAAAAATCAATGAATATTGTAAATGCACAAACAGTAATTTCTCCGCATTGCAAGGTGCAATTCTGAAATTTTTTGCTTTTTCCTGCTCCTCTTAGCATGATAAACAAGATTCAAAGAGAGTGAGATGCCAGCTCCTTTCATTCAGTCAGTAGCTTCAATCATTTCTGGACGTTTTTCAATGGCAAAAATCAATGAATATTGTAAATGCACAAACAGTAATTTCTCCGCATTGCAAGGTGCAATTCTGAAATTTTTTGCTTTTTCCTGCTCCTCTTAGCATGATAAAGAAGATTCAAAGAGAGTGAGATGCCAGCTCCTTTCATTCAGTCAGTAGCTTCAAACATTTCTGGTATATGAATAACATGATGTTTTTCAATGGCAAAAATCAATGAATATTGTAAATGCACAAACAGTAATTTCTCCGCATTGCAAGGTTCAATTCTGAAATTTTTTGCTTTTTCCTGCTCCTCTTAGCATGATAAAGAAGATTCAAAGAGAGTGAGATGCCAGCTCCTTTCATTCAGTCAGTAGCTTCAATCATTTCTGGACGTTTTTCAATGGCAAAAATCAATGAATATTGTAAATGCACAAACAGTAATTTCTCCGCATTGCAAGGTGCAATTCTGAAATTTTTTGCTTTTTCCTACTCCTCTTAGCATGATAAAGAAGATTCAAAGAGAGTGAGATGCCAGCTCCTTTCATTCAGTCAGTAGCTTCAAACATTTCTGGTATATGAATAACATGATGTTTTTCAATGGCAAAAATCAATGAATATTGTAAATGCACAAACAGTAATTTCTCCGCATTGCAAGGTGCAAGTCTGAAATTTTTTGCTTTTTCCTGCTCCTCTTAGCATGATAAAGAAGATTCAAAGAGAGTGAGATGCCAGCTACTTTCATTCAGTCAGTAGCTTCAATCATTTCTGGACGTTTTTCAATGGTAAAAATCAATGAATATTGTAAATGCACAAACAGTAATTTCTCCACATTGCAAGGTGCAATTCTGAAATTTTTTGCTTTTTCCTGCTCCTCTTAGCATGATAAAGAAGATTCAAAGAGAGTGAGATGCCAGCTCCTTTCATTCAGTCAGTAGCTTCAAACATTTCTGGTATATGAATAACATGATGTTTTTCAATGGCAAAAATCAATGAATATTGTAAATGCACAAACAGTAATTTCTCCGCATTGCAAGGTGCAAGTCTGAAATTTTTTGCTTTTTCCTGCTCCTCTTAGCATGATAAAGAAGATTCAAAGAGAGTGAGATGCCAGCTACTTTCATTCAGTCAGTAGCTTCAATCATTTCTGGACGTTTTTCAATGGCAAAAATCAATGAATATTGTAAATGCACAAACAGTAATTTCTCCGCATTGCAAGGTGCAATTCTGAAATTTTTTACTTTTTCCTGCTTCTCTTAGCATGATAAAGAAGATTCAAAGAGAGTGAGATGCCAGCTCCTTTCATTCAGTCAGTAGCTTCAATCATTTCTGGACGTTTTTCAATGGCAAAAATCAATGAATATTGTAAATGCACAAACAGTAATTTCTCCGCATTGCAAGGTGCAATTCTGAAATTTTTTGCTTTTTCCTGCTCCTCTTAGCATGATAAAGAAGATTCAAAGAGAGTGAGATGCCAGCTCCTTTCATTCAGTCAGTAGCTTCAAACATTTCTGGTATATGAATAACATGATGTTTTTCAATGGCAAAAATCAATGAATATTGTAAATGCACAAACAGTAATTTCTCCGCATTGCAAGGTTCAATTCTGAAATTTTTTGCTTTTTCCTGCTCCTCTTAGCATGATAAAGAAGATTCAAAGAGAGTGAGATGCCAGCTCCTTTCGTTCAGTCAGTAGCTTCAATCATTTCAGGACGTTTTTCAATGGCAAAAATCATTGAATATTATAAATGCACAAACAGTAATTTCTCCGCATTGCAAGGTGCAATTCTGAAATTTTTTGCTTTTTCCTGCTCCTCTTAGCATGATAAAGAAGATTCAAAGAGAGTGAGATGCCAGCTCCTTTCATTCAGTCAGTAGCTTCAAACATTTCTGGTATATGAATAACGATGTTTTTCAATGGCAAAAATCAATGAATATTGTAAATGCACAAACAGTAATTTCTCCACATTGCAAGGTGCAATTCTGAAATTTTTTGCTTTTTCCTGCTCCTCTTAGCATGATAAAGAAGATTCAAAGAGAGTGAGATGCCAGCTCCTTTCATTCAGTCAGTAGCTTCAATCATTTCTGGACGTTTTTCAATGGCAAAAATCAATGAATATTGTAAATGCACAAACAGTAATTTCTCCGCATTGCAAGGTGCAATTCTGAAATTTTTTGCTTTTTCCTGCTCCTCTTAGCATGATAAAGAAGATTCAAAGAGAGTGAGATGCCAGCTCCTTTCATTCAGTCAGTAGCTTCAAACATTTCTGGTATATGAATAACATGATGTTTTTCAATGGCAAAAATCAATGAATATTGTAAATGCACAAACAGTAATTTCTCCGCATTGCAAGGTGCAAGTCTGAAATTTTTTGCTTTTTCCTGCTCCTCTTAGCATGATAAAGAAGATTCAAAGAGAGTGAGATGCCAGCTACTTTCATTCAGTCAGTAGCTTCAATCATTTCTGGACGTTTTTCAATGGTAAAAATCAATGAATATTGTAAATGCACAAACAGTAATTTCTCCACATTGCAAGGTGCAATTCTGAAATTTTTTGCTTTTTCCTGCTCCTCTTAGCATGATAAAGAAGATTCAAAGAGAGTGAGATGCCAGCTCCTTTCATTCAGTCAGTAGCTTCAAACATTTCTGGTATATGAATAACATGATGTTTTTCAATGGCAAAAATCAATGAATATTGTAAATGCACAAACAGTAATTTCTCCGCATTGCAAGGTGCAATTCTGAAATTTTTTGCTTTTTCCTGCTCCTCTTAGCATGATAAAGAAGATTCAAAGAGAGTGAGATGCCAGCTCCTTTCATTCAGTCAGTAGCTTCAAACATTTCTGGTATATGAATAACATGATGTTTTTCAATGGCAAAAATCAATGAATATTGTAAATGCACAAACAGTAATTTCTCCGCATTGCAAGGTGCAAGTCTGAAATTTTTTGCTTTTTCCTGCTCCTCTTAGCATGATAAAGAAGATTCAAAGAGAGTGAGATGCCAGCTACTTTCATTCAGTCAGTAGCTTCAATCATTTCTGGACGTTTTTCAATGGTAAAAATCAATGAATATTGTAAATGCACAAACAGTAATTTCTCCACATTGCAAGGTGCAATTCTGAAATTTTTTGCTTTTTCCTGCTCCTCTTAGCATGATAAAGAAGATTCAAAGAGAGTGAGATGCCAGCTCCTTTCATTCAGTCAGTAGCTTCAAACATTTCTGGTATATGAATAACATGATGTTTTTCAATGGCAAAAATCAATGAATATTGTAAATGCACAAACAGTAATTTCTCCGCATTGCAAGGTGCAATTCTGAAATTTTTTGCTTTTTCCTGCTCCTCTTAGCATGATAAAGAAGATTCAAAGAGAGTGAGATGCCAGCTCCTTTCATTCAGTCAGTAGCTTCAAACATTTCTGGTATATGAATAACATGATGTTTTTCAATGGCAAAAATCAATGAATATTGTAAATGCACAAACAGTAATTTCTCCGCATTGCAAGGTGCAATTCTGAAATTGTTTGCTTTTTCCTGCTCCTCTTAGCATGATAAAGAAGATTCAAAGAGAGTGAGATGCCAGTTCCTTTCATTCAGTCAGTAGCTTCAATCATTTCTGGACGTTTTTCAAGGGCAAAAATCAATGAATATTGTAAATGCACAAACAGTAATTTCTCCGCATTGCAAGGTGCAATTCTGAAATTTTTTGCTTTTTCCTGCTCCTCTTAGCATGATAAAGAAGATTCAAAGAGAGTGAGATGTCAGCTCCTTTCATTCAGTCAGTAGCTTCAAACATTTCTGGTATATGAATAACATGATGTTTTTCAATGGCAAAAATCAATGAATATTGTAAATGCACAAACAGTAATTTCTCCGCATTGCAAGGTGCAATTCTGAAATTTTTTGCTTTTTCCTGCTCCTCTTAGCATGATAAAGAAGATTCAAAGAGAGTGAGATGCCAGCTCCTTTCATTCAGTCAGTAGCTTCAATCATTTCTGGACGTTTTTCAATGGCAAAAATCAATGAATATTGTAAATGCACAAACAGTAATTTCTCCGCATTGCAAGGTGCAATTCTGAAATTTTTTGCTTTTTCCTGCTCCTCTTAGCATGATAAAGAAGATTCAAAGAGAGTGAGATGCCAGCTCCTTTCATTCAGTCAGTAGCTTCAAACATTTCTGGTATATGAATAACATGATGTTTTTCAATGGCAAAAATCAATGAATATTGTAAATGCACAAACAGTAATTTCTCCGCATTGCAAGGTGCAAGTCTGAAATTTTTTGCTTTTTCCTGCTCCTCTTAGCATGATAAAGAAGATTCAAAGAGAGTGAGATGCCAGCTACTTTCATTCAGTCAGTAGCTTCAATCATTTCTGGACGTTTTTCAATGGTAAAAATCAATGAATATTGTAAATGCACAAACAGTAATTTCTCCACATTGCAAGGTGCAATTCTGAAATTTTTTGCTTTTTCCTGCTCCTCTTAGCATGATAAAGAAGATTCAAAGAGAGTGAGATGCCAGCTCCTTTCATTCAGTCAGTAGCTTCAAACATTTCTGGTATATGAATAACATGATGTTTTTCAATGGCAAAAATCAATGAATATTGTAAATGCACAAACAGTAATTTCTCCGCATTGCAAGGTGCAATTCTGAAATTTTTTGCTTTTTCCTGCTCCTCTTAGCATGATAAAGAAGATTCAAAGAGAGTGAGATGCCAGCTCCTTTCATTCAGTCAATAGCTTCAAACATTTCTGGTATATGAATAACATGATGTTTTTCAATGGCAAAAATCAATGAATATTGTAAATGCACAAACAGTAATTTCTCCGCATTGCAAGGTGCAATTCTGAAATTGTTTGCTTTTTCCTGCTCCTCTTAGCATGATAAAGAAGATTCAAAGAGAGTGAGATGCCAGCTCCTTTCATTCAGTCAGTAGCTTCAATCATTTCTTGACGTTTTTCAATGGCAAAAATCAATGAATATTGTAAATGCACAAACAGTAATTTCTCCACATTGCAAGGTGCAATTCTGAAATTTTTTGCTTTTTCCTGCTCCTCTTAGCATGATAAAGAAGATTCAAAGAGAGTGAGATGTCAGCTCCTTTCATTCAGTCAGTAGCTTCAAACATTTCTGGTATATGAATAACATGATGTTTTTCAATGGCAAAAATCAATGAATATTGTAAATGCACAAACAGTAATTTCTCCGCATTGCAAGGTGCAATTCTGAAATTTTTTGCTTTTTCCTGCTCCTCTTAGCATGATAAAGAAGATTCAAAGAGAGTGAGATGCCAGCTCCTTTCATTCAGTCAGTAGCTTCAATCATTTCTGGACGTTTTTCAATGGCAAAAATCAATGAATATTGTAAATGCACAAACAGTAATTTCTCCGCATTGCAAGGTGCAATTCTGAAATTTTTTGCTTTTTCCTGCTCCTCTTAGCATGATAAAGAAGATTCAAAGAGAGTGAGATGCCAGCTCCTTTCGTTCAGTCAGTAGCTTCAATCATTTCTGGACGTTTTTCAATGGCAAAAATCAATGAATATTGTAAATGCACAAACAGTAATTTCTCCGCATTGCAAGGTGCAATTCTGAAATTTTTTGCTTTTTCCTGCTCCTCTTAGCATGATAAAGAAGATTCAAAGAGAGTCAGATGCCAGCTCCTTTCATTCAGTCAGTAGCTTCAAACATTTCTGGTATATGAATAACATGATGTTTTTCAATGGCAAAAATCAATGAATATTGTAAATGCACAAACAGTAATTTCTCCGCATTGCAAGGTGCAATTCTGAAATTTTTTGCTTTTTCCTGCTCCTCTTAGCATGATAAAGAAGATTCAAAGAGAGTGAGATGCCAGCTCCTTTCATTCAGTCAGTAGCTTCAAACATTTCTGGTATATGAATAACATGATGTTTTTCAATGGCAAAAATCAATGAATATTGTAAATGCACAAACAGTAATTTCTCCGCATTGCAAGGTGCAATTCTGAAATTGTTTGCTTTTTCCTGCTCCTCTTAGCATGATAAACAAGATTCAAAGAGAGTGAGATGCCAGCTCCTTTCATTCAGTCAGTAGCTTCAATCATTTCTGGACGTTTTTCAATGGCAAAAATCAATGAATATTGTAAATGCACAAACAGTAATTTCTCCGCATTGCAAGGTGCAATTCTGAAATTTTTTGCTTTTTCCTGCTCCTCTTAGCATGATAAAGAAGATTCAAAGAGAGTGAGATGTCAGCTCCTTTCATTCAGTCAGTAGCTTCAAACATTTCTGGTATATGAATAACATGATGTTTTTCAATGGCAAAAATCAATGAATATTGTAAATGCACAAACAGTAATTTCTCCGCATTGCAAGGTGCAATTCTGAAATTTTTTGCTTTTTCCTGCTCCTCTTAGCATGATAAAGAAGATTCAAAGAGAGTGAGATGCCAGCTCCTTTCATTCAGTCAGTAGCTTCAATCATTTCTGGACGTTTTTCAATGGCAAAAATCAATGAATATTGTAAATGCACAAACAGTAATTTCTCCGCATTGCAAGGTGCAATTCTGAAATTTTTTGCTTTTTCCTGCTCCTCTTAGCATGATAAAGAAGATTCAAAGAGAGTGAGATGCCAGCTCCTTTCGTTCAGTCAGTAGCTTCAATCATTTCTGGACGTTTTTCAATGGCAAAAATCATTGAATAATATAAATGCACAAACAGTAATTTCTCCGCATTGCAAGGTGCAATTCTGAAATTTTTTACTTTTTCCTGCTCCTCTTAGCATGATAAAGAAGATTCAAAGAGAGTGAGATGCCAGCTCCTTTCATTCAGTCAGTAGCTTCAATCATTTCTGGTATATGAATAACATGATGTTTTTCAATGGCAAAAATCAATGAATATTGTAAATGCACAAACAGTAATTTCTCCGCATTGCAAGGTGCAATTCTGAAATTTTTTGCTTTTTCCTGCTCCTCTTAGCATGATAAAGAAGACTCAAAGAGAGTGAGATGCCAGCTCCTTTCATTCAGTCAGTAGCTTCAATCATTTCTGGACGTTTTTCAATGGCAAAAATCAATGAATATTGTAAATGCACAAACAGTAATTTCTCCGCATTGCAAGGTGCAATTCTGAAATTTTTTGCTTTTTCCTGCTCCTCTTAGCATGATAAACAAGATTCAAAGAGAGTGAGATGCCAGCTCCTTTCATTCAGTCAGTAGCTTCAATCATTTCTGGACGTTTTTCAATGGCAAAAATCAATGAATATTGTAAATGCACAAACAGTAATTTCTCCGCATTGCAAGGTGCAATTCTGAAATTTTTTGCTTTTTCCTGCTCCTCTTAGCATGATAAAGAAGATTCAAAGAGAGTGAGATGCCAGCTCCTTTCATTCAGTCAGTAGCTTCAAACATTTCTGGTATATGAATAACATGATGTTTTTCAATGGCAAAAATCAATGAATATTGTAAATGCACAAACAGTAATTTCTCCGCATTGCAAGGTTCAATTCTGAAATTTTTTGCTTTTTCCTGCTCCTCTTAGCATGATAAAGAAGATTCAAAGAGAGTGAGATGCCAGCTCCTTTCATTCAGTCAGTAGCTTCAATCATTTCTGGACGTTTTTCAATGGCAAAAATCAATGAATATTGTAAATGCACAAACAGTAATTTCTCCGCATTGCAAGGTGCAATTCTGAAATTTTTTGCTTTTTCCTACTCCTCTTAGCATGATAAAGAAGATTCAAAGAGAGTGAGATGCCAGCTCCTTTCATTCAGTCAGTAGCTTCAAACATTTCTGGTATATGAATAACATGATGTTTTTCAATGGCAAAAATCAATGAATATTGTAAATGCACAAACAGTAATTTCTCCGCATTGCAAGGTGCAAGTCTGAAATTTTTTGCTTTTTCCTGCTCCTCTTAGCATGATAAAGAAGATTCAAAGAGAGTGAGATGCCAGCTACTTTCATTCAGTCAGTAGCTTCAATCATTTCTGGACGTTTTTCAATGGTAAAAATCAATGAATATTGTAAATGCACAAACAGTAATTTCTCCACATTGCAAGGTGCAATTCTGAAATTTTTTGCTTTTTCCTGCTCCTCTTAGCATGATAAAGAAGATTCAAAGAGAGTGAGATGCCAGCTCCTTTCATTCAGTCAGTAGCTTCAAACATTTCTGGTATATGAATAACATGATGTTTTTCAATGGCAAAAATCAATGAATATTGTAAATGCACAAACAGTAATTTCTCCGCATTGCAAGGTGCAAGTCTGAAATTTTTTGCTTTTTCCTGCTCCTCTTAGCATGATAAAGAAGATTCAAAGAGAGTGAGATGCCAGCTACTTTCATTCAGTCAGTAGCTTCAATCATTTCTGGACGTTTTTCAATGGTAAAAATCAATGAATATTGTAAATGCACAAACAGTAATTTCTCCACATTGCAAGGTGCAATTCTGAAATTTTTTGCTTTTTCCTGCTCCTCTTAGCATGATAAAGAAGATTCAAAGAGAGTGAGATGCCAGCTCCTTTCATTCAGTCAGTAGCTTCAAACATTTCTGGTATATGAATAACATGATGTTTTTCAATGGCAAAAATCAATGAATATTGTAAATGCACAAACAGTAATTTCTCCACATTGCAAGGTGCAATTCTGAAATTTTTTGCTTTTTCCTGCTCCTCTTAGCATGATAAAGAAGATTCAAAGAGAGTGAGATGCCAGCTCCTTTCATTCAGTCAGTAGCTTCAATCATTTCTGGACGTTTTTCAATGGCAAAAATCAATGAATATTGTAAATGCACAAACAGTAATTTCTCCGCATTGCAAGGTGCAATTCTGAAATTTTTTGCTTTTTCCTGCTCCTCTTAGCATGATAAAGAAGATTCAAAGAGAGTGAGATGCCAGCTCCTTTCATTCAGTCAGTAGCTTCAAACATTTCTGGTATATGAATAACATGATGTTTTTCAATGGCAAAAATCAATGAATATTGTAAATGCACAAACAGTAATTTCTCCGCATTGCAAGGTGCAATTCTGAAATTTTTTGCTTTTTCCTGCTCCTCTTAGCATGATAAAGAAGATTCAAAGAGAGTGAGATGCCAGCTCCTTTCATTCAGTCAGTAGCTTCAAACATTTCTGGTATATGAATAACATGATGTTTTTCAATGGCAAAAATCAATGAATATTGTAAATGCACAAACAGTAATTTCTCCGCATTGCAAGGTGCAAGTCTGAAATTTTTTGCTTTTTCCTGCTCCTCTTAGCATGATAAAGAAGATTCAAAGAGAGTGAGATGCCAGCTACTTTCATTCAGTCAGTAGCTTCAATCATTTCTGGACGTTTTTCAATGGTAAAAATCAATGAATATTGTAAATGAACAAACAGTAATTTCTCCACATTGCAAGGTGCAATTCTGAAATTTTTTGCTTTTTCCTGCTCCTCTTAGCATGATAAAGAAGATTCAAAGAGAGTGAGATGCCAGCTCCTTTCATTCAGTCAGTAGCTTCAAACATTTCTGGTATATGAATAACATGATGTTTTTCAATGGCAAAAATCAATGAATATTGTAAATGCACAAACAGTAATTTCTCCGCATTGCAAGGTGCAATTCTGAAATTTTTTGCTTTTTCCTGCTCCTCTTAGCATGATAAAGAAGATTCAAAGAGAGTGAGATGCCAGCTCCTTTCATTCAGTCAGTAGCTTCAAACATTTCTGGTATATGAATAACATGATGTTTTTCAATGGCAAAAATCAATGAATATTGTAAATGCACAAACAGTAATTTCTCCGCATTGCAAGGTGCAAGTCTGAAATTTTTTGCTTTTTCCTGCTCCTCTTAGCATGATAAAGAAGATTCAAAGAGAGTGAGATGCCAGCTACTTTCATTCAGTCAGTAGCTTCAATCATTTCTGGACGTTTTTCAATGGTAAAAATCAATGAATATTGTAAATGCACAAACAGTAATTTCTCCACATTGCAAGGTGCAATTCTGAAATTTTTTGCTTTTTCCTGCTCCTCTTAGCATGATAAAGAAGATTCAAAGAGAGTGAGATGCCAGCTCCTTTCATTCAGTCAGTAGCTTCAAACATTTCTGGTATATGAATAACATGATGTTTTTCAATGGCAAAAATCAATGAATATTGTAAATGCACAAACAGTAATTTCTCCGCATTGCAAGGTGCAATTCTGAAATTTTTTGCTTTTTCCTGCTCCTCTTAGCATGATAAAGAAGATTCAAAGAGAGTGAGATGCCAGCTCCTTTCATTCAGTCAGTAGCTTCAATCATTTCTGGATGTTTTTCAATGGCAAAAATCAATGAATATTGTAAATGCACAAACTGTAATTTCTCCGCATTGCAAGGTGCAATTCTGAAATTTTTTGCTTTTTCCTGCTCCTCTTAGCATGATAAAGAAGATTCAAAGAGAGTGAGATGCCAGCTCCTTTCATTCAGTCAGTAGCTTCAATCATTTCTGGACGTTTTTCAATGGCAAAAATCAATGAATATTGTAAATGCACAAACAGTAATTTCTCCGCATTGCAAGGTGCAATTCTGAAATTTTTTGCTTTTTCCTGCTCCTCTTAGCATGATAAAGAAGATTCAAAGAGAGTGAGATGCCAGCTCCTTTCATTCAGTCAGTAGCTTCAATCATTTCTGGACTTTTTTCAATGGCAAAAATCATTGAATATTATAAATGCACAAACAGTAATTTCTCCGCATTGCAAGGTGCAATTCTGAAATTTTTTGCTTTTTCCTGCTCCTCTTAGCATGATAAAGAAGATTCAAAGAGAGTGAGATGCCAGCTCCTTTCATTCAGTCAGTAGCTTCAAACATTTCTGGTATATGAATAACATGATGTTTTTCAATGGCAAAAATCAATGAATATTGTAAATGCACAAACAGTAATTTCTCCACATTGCAAGGTGCAATTCTGAAATTTTTTGCTTTTTCCTGCTCCTCTTAGCATGAAAAAGAAGATTCAAAGAGAGTGAGATGCCAGCTCCTTTCATTCAGTCAGTAGCTTCAATCATTTCTGGACGTTTTTCAATGGCAAAAATCAATGAATATTGTAAATGCACAAACAGTAATTTCTCCGCATTGCAAGGTGCAATTCTGAAATTTTTTGCTTTTTCCTGCTCCTCTTAGCATGATAAAGAAGATTCAAAGAGAGTGAGATGCCAGCTCCTTTCATTCAGTCAGTAGCTTCAAACATTTCTGGTATATGAATAACATGATGTTTTTCAATGGCAAAAATCAATGAATATTGTAAATGCACAAACAGTAATTTCTCCGCATTGCAAGGTGCAAGTCTGAAATTTTTTGCTTTTTCCTGCTCCTCTTAGCATGATAAAGAAGATTCAAAGAGAGTGAGATGCCAGCTACTTTCATTCAGTCAGTAGCTTCAATCATTTCTGAACGTTTTTCAATGGTAAAAATCAATGAATATTGTAAATGAACAAACAGTAATTTCTCCACATTGCAAGGTGCAATTCTGAAATTTTTTGCTTTTTCCTGCTCCTCTTAGCATGATAAAGAAGATTCAAAGAGAGTGAGATGCCAGCTCCTTTCATTCAGTCAGTAGCTTCAAACATTTCTGGTATATGAATAACATGATGTTTTTCAATGGCAAAAATCAATGAATATTGTAAATGCACAAACAGTAATTTCTCCGCATTGCAAGGTGCAATTCTGAAATTTTTTGCTTTTTCCTGCTCCTCTTAGCATGATAAAGAAGATTCAAAGAGAGTGAGATGCCAGCTCCTTTCATTCAGTCAGTAGCTTCAAACATTTCTGGTATATGAATAACATGATGTTTTTCAATGGCAAAAATCAATGAATATTGTAAATGCACAAACAGTAATTTCTCCGCATTGCAAGGTGCAAGTCTGAAATTTTTTGCTTTTTCCTGCTCCTCTTAGCATGATAAAGAAGATTCAAAGAGAGTGAGATGCCAGCTACTTTCATTCAGTCAGTAGCTTCAATCATTTCTGGACGTTTTTCAATGGTAAAAATCAATGAATATTGTAAATGCACAAACAGTAATTTCTCCACATTGCAAGGTGCAATTCTGAAATTTTTTGCTTTTTCCTGCTCCTCTTAGCATGATAAAGAAGATTCAAAGAGAGTGAGATGCCAGCTCCTTTCATTCAGTCAGTAGCTTCAAACATTTCTGGTATATGAATAACATGATGTTTTTCAATGGCAAAAATCAATGAATATTGTAAATGCACAAACAGTAATTTCTCCGCATTGCAAGGTGCAATTCTGAAATTTTTTGCTTTTTCCTGCTCCTCTTAGCATGATAAAGAAGATTCAAAGAGAGTGAGATGCCAGCTCCTTTCATTCAGTCAGTAGCTTCAATCATTTCTGGATGTTTTTCAATGGCAAAAATCAATGAATATTGTAAATGCACAAACTGTAATTTCTCCGCATTGCAAGGTGCAATTCTGAAATTTTTTGCTTTTTCCTGCTCCTCTTAGCATGATAAAGAAGATTCAAAGAGAGTGAGATGCCAGCTCCTTTCATTCAGTCAGTAGCTTCAATCATTTCTGGACGTTTTTCAATGGCAAAAATCAATGAATATTGTAAATGCACAAACAGTAATTTCTCCGCATTGCAAGGTGCAATTCTGAAATTTTTTGCTTTTTCCTGCTCCTCTTAGCATGATAAAGAAGATTCAAAGAGAGTGAGATGACAGCTCCTTTCATTCAGTCAGTACCTTCAATCATTTCTGGACATTTTTCAATGGCAAAAATCAATGAATATTGTAAATGCACAAACAGTAATTTCTCCGCATTGCAAGGTGCAATTCTGAAATTTTTTGTTTTTTCCCGCTCCTCTTAGCATGATAAAGAAGATTCAAAGAGAGTGAGGTGCCAGCTCCTTTCATTCAGTCAGTAGCTTCAAACATTTCTGGTATATGAATAACATGTTTTTCAATGGCAAAAATCAATGAATATTGTAAATGCACAAACAGTAATTTCTCCGCATTGCAAGCTGCAATTCTGAAATTTTTTGCTTTTTCCTGCTCCTCTTAGCATGATAAAGAAGATTCAAAGAGAGTGAGATGCCAGCTCCTTTCATTCAGTCAGTAGCTTCAATCATTTCTGGACGTTTTTCAATGGCAAAAATCAATGAATATTGTAAATGCACAAACAGTAATTTCTCCGCATTTCAAGGTGCAATTTTGAAATTTTTTGCTTTTTCCTGCTCCTCTTAGCATGATAAAGAAGATTCAAAGAGAGTGAGATGCCAGCTCCTTTCATTCAGTCAGTAGCTTCAATCATTTCTGGACGTTTTTCAATGGCAAAAATCAATGAATATTGTAAATGCACAAACAGTAATTTCTCCGCATTGCAAGGTGCAATTCTGAAATTTTTTGCTTTTTCCTGCTCCTCTTAGCATGATAAAGAAGATTCAAAGAGAGTGAGATGCCAGCTCCTTTCATTCAGTCAGTAGCTTCAAACATTTCTGGTATATGAATAACATGATGTTTTTCAATGGCAAAAATCAATGAATATTGTAAATGCACAAACAGTAATTTCTCCGCATTGCAAGGTGCAATTCTGAAATTTTTTGCTTTTTCCTGCTCCTCTTAGCATGATAAAGAAGATTCAAAGAGAGTGAGATGCCAGCTCCTTTCATTCAGTCAGTAGCTTCAATCATTTCTGGACGTTTTTCAATGGCAAAAATCAATGAATATTGTAAATGCACAAACAGTAATTTCTCCGCATTGCAAGGTGCAATTCTGAAATTTTTTGCTTTTTCCTGCTCCTCTTAGCATGATAAAGAAGATTCAAAGAGAGTGAGATGCCAGCTCCTTTCATTCAGTCAGTAGCTTCAAACATTTCTGGTATATGAATAACATGATGTTTTTCAATGGCAAAAATCAATGAATATTGTAAATGCACAAACAGTAATTTCTCCGCATTGCAAGGTGCAAGTCTGAAATTTTTTGCTTTTTCCTGCTCCTCTTAGCATGATAAAGAAGATTCAAAGAGAGTGAGATGCCAGCTACTTTCATTCAGTCAGTAGCTTCAATCATTTCTGGACGTTTTTCAATGGTAAAAATCAATGAATATTGTAAATGCACAAACAGTAATTTCTCCACATTGCAAGGTGCAATTCTGAAATTTTTTGCTTTTTCCTGCTCCTCTTAGCATGATAAAGAAGATTCAAAGAGAGTGAGATGCCAGCTCCTTTCATTCAGTCAGTAGCTTCAAACATTTCTGGTATATGAATAACATGATGTTTTTCAATGGCAAAAATCAATGAATATTGTAAATGCACAAACAGTAATTTCTCCGCATTGCAAGGTGCAATTCTGAAATTTTTTGCTTTTTCCTGCTCCTCTTAGCATGATAAAGAAGATTCAAAGAGAGTGAGATGCCAGCTCCTTTCATTCAGTCAGTAGCTTCAAACATTTCTGGTATATGAATAACATGATGTTTTTCAATGGCAAAAATCAATGAATATTGTAAATGCACAAACAGTAATTTCTCCGCATTGCAAGGTGCAATTCTGAAATTGTTTGCTTTTTCCTGCTCCTCTTAGCATGATAAAGAAGATTCAAAGAGAGTGAGATGCCAGCTCCTTTCATTCAGTCAGTAGCTTCAATCATTTCTGGACGTTTTTCAATGGCAAAAATCAATGAATATTGTAAATGCACAAACAGTAATTTCTCCGCATTGCAAGGTGCAATTCTGAAATTTTTTGCTTTTTCCTGCTCCTCTTAGCATGATAAAGAAGATTCAAAGAGAGTGAGATGTCAGCTCCTTTCATTCAGTCAGTAGCTTCAAACATTTCTGGTATATGAATAACATGATGTTTTTCAATGGCAAAAATCAATGAATATTGTAAATGCACAAACAGTAATTTCTCCGCATTGCAAGGTGCAATTCTGAAATTTTTTGCTTTTTCCTGCTCCTCTTAGCATGATAAAGAAGATTCAAAGAGAGTGAGATGCCAGCTCCTTTCATTCAGTCAGTAGCTTCAATCATTTCTGGACGTTTTTCAATGGCAAAAATCAATGAATATTGTAAATGCACAAACAGTAATTTCTCCGCATTGCAAGGTGCAATTCTGAAATTTTTTGCTTTTTCCTGCTCCTCTTAGCATGATAAAGAAGATTCAAAGAGAGTGAGATGCCAGCTCCTTTCATTCAGTCAGTAGCTTCAAACATTTCTGGTATATGAATAACATGATGTTTTTCAATGGCAAAAATCAATGAATATTGTAAATGCACAAACAGTAATTTCTCCGCATTGCAAGGTGCAATTCTGAAATTTTTTGCTTTTTCCTGCTCCTCTTAGCATGATATAGAAGATTCAAAGAGAGTGAGATGCCAGCTCCTTTCATTCAGTCAGTAGCTTCAATCATTTCTGGACGTTTTTCAATGGCAAAAATCAATGAATATTGTAAATGCACAAACAGTAATTTCTCCGCATTGCAAGGTGCAATTCTGAAATTTTTTGCTTTTTCCTGCTCCTCTTAGCATGATAAAGAAGATTCAAAGAGAGTGAGATGCCAGCTCCTTTCATTCAGTCAGTAGCTTCAAACATTTCTGGTATATGAATAACATGATGTTTTTCAATGGCAAAAATCAATGAATATTGTAAATGCACAAACAGTAATTTCTCCGCATTGCAAGGTGCAAGTCTGAAATTTTTTGCTTTTTCCTGCTCCTCTTAGCATGATAAAGAAGATTCAAAGAGAGTGAGATGCCAGCTACTTTCATTCAGTCAGTAGCTTCAATCATTTCTGGACGTTTTTCAATGGTAAAAATCAATGAATATTGTAAATGCACAAACAGTAATTTCTCCACATTGCAAGGTGCAATTCTGAAATTTTTTGCTTTTTCCTGCTCCTCTTAGCATGATAAAGAAGATTCAAAGAGAGTGAGATGCCAGCTCCTTTCATTCTGTCAGTAGCTTCAAACATTTCTGGTATATGAATAACATGATGTTTTTCAATGGCAAAAATCAATGAATATTGTAAATGCACAAACAGTAATTTCTCCGCATTGCAAGGTGCAATTCTGAAATTTTTTGATTTTTCCTGCTCCTCTTAGCATGATAAAGAAGATTCAAAGAGAGTGAGATGCCAGCTCCTTTCATTCAGTCAGTAGCTTCAAACATTTCTGGTATATGAATAACATGATGTTTTTCAATGGCAAAAATCAATGAATATTGTAAATGCACAAACAGTAATTTCTCCGCATTGCAAGGTGCAATTCTGAAATTGTTTGCTTTTTCCTGCTCCTCTTAGCATGATAAAGAAGATTCAAAGAGAGTGAGATGCCAGCTCCTTTCATTCAGTCAGTAGCTTCAATCATTTCTGGACGTTTTTCAATGGCAAAAATCAATGAATATTGTAAATGCACAAACAGTAATTTCTCCGCATTGCAAGGTGCAATTCTGAAATTTTTTGCTTTTTCCTGCTCCACTTAGCATGATAAAGAAGATTCAAAGAGAGTGAGATGTCAGCTCCTTTCATTCAGTCAGTAGCTTCAAACATTTCTGGTATATGAATAACATGATGTTTTTCAATGGCAAAAATCAATGAATATTGTAAATGCACAAACAGTAATTTCTCCGCATTGCAAGGTGCAATTCTGAAATTTTTTGCTTTTTCCTGTTCCTCTTAGCATGATAAAGAAGATTCAAAGAGAGTGAGATGCCAGCTCCTTTCATTCAGTCAGTAGCTTCAATCATTTCTGGACGTTTTTCAATGGCAAAAATCAATGAATATTGTAAATGCACAAACAGTAATTTCTCCGCATTGCAAGGTGCAATTCTGAAATTTTTTGCTTTTTCCTGCTCCTCTTAGCATGATAAAGAAGATTCAAAGAGAGTGAGATGCCAGCTCCTTTCATTCAGTCAGTAGCTTCAAACATTTCTGGTATATGAATAACATGATGTTTTTCAATGGCAAAAATCAATGAATATTGTAAATGCACAAACAGTAATTTCTCCGCATTGCAAGGTGCAATTCTGAAATTGTTTGCTTTTTCCTGCTCCTCTTAGCATGATAAAGAAGATTCAAAGAGAGTGAGATGCCAGCTCCTTTCATTCAGTCAGTAGCTTCAATCATTTCTGGACGTTTTTCAATGGCAAAAATCAATGAATATTGTAAATGCACAAACAGTAATTTCTCCGCATTGCAAGGTGCAATTCTGAAATTTTTTGCTTTTTCCTGCTCCTCTTAGCATGATAAAGAAGATTCAAAGAGAGTGAGATGTCAGCTCCTTTCATTCAGTCAGTAGCTTCAAACATTTCTGGTATATGAATAACATGATGTTTTTCAATGGCAAAAATCAATGAATATTGTAAATGCACAAACAGTAATTTCTCCGCATTGCAAGGTGCAATTCTGAAATTTTTTGCTTTTTCCTGCTCCTCTTAGCAAGATAAAGAAGATTCAAAGAGAGTGAGATGCCAGCTCCTTTCATTCAGTCAGTAGCTTCAAACATTTCTGGTATATGAATAACATGATGTTTTTCAATGGCAAAAATCAATGAATATTGTAAATGCACAAACAGTAATTTCTCCGCATTGCAAGGTGCAAGTCTAAAATTTTTTGCTTTTTCCTGCTCCTCTTAGCATGATAAAGAAGATTCAAAGAGAGTGAGATGCCAGCTACTTTCATTCAGTCAGTAGCTTCAATCATTTCTGGACGTTTTTCAATGGTAAAAATCAATGAATATTGTAAATGCACAAACAGTAATTTCTACACATTGCAAGGTGCAATTCTGAAATTTTTTGCTTTTTCCTGCTCCTCTTAGCATGATAAAGAAGATTCAAAGAGAGTGAGATGCCAGCTCCTTTCATTCAGTCAGTAGCTTCAAACATTTCTGGTATATGAATAACATGATGTTTTTCAATGGCAAAAATCAATGAATATTGTAAATGCACAAACAGTAATTTCTCCGCATTGCAAGGTGCAATTCTGAAATTTTTTGCTTTTTCCTGCTCCTCTTAGCATGATAAAGAAGATTCAAAGAGAGTGAGATGCCAGCTCCTTTCATTCAGTCAGTAGCTTCAATCATTTCTGGATGTTTTTCAATGGCAAAAATCAATGAATATTGTAAATGCACAAACTGTAATTTCTCCGCATTGCAAGGTGCAATTCTGAAATTTTTTGCTTTTTCCTGCTCCTCTTAGCATGATAAAGAAGATTCAAAGAGAGTGAGATGCCAGCTCCTTTCATTCAGTCAGTAGCTTCAATCATTTCTGGACGTTTTTCAATGGCAAAAATCAATGAATATTGTAAATGCACAAACAGTAATTTCTCCGCATTGCAAGGTGCAATTCTGAAATTTTTTGCTTTTTCCTGCTCCTCTTAGCATGATAAAGAACATTCAAAGAGAGTGAGATGACAGCTCCTTTCATTCAGTCAGTACCTTCAATCATTTCTGGACGTTTTTCAATGGCAAAAATCAATGAATATTGTAAATGCACAAACAGTAATTTCTCCGCATTGCAAGGTGCAATTCTGAAATTTTTTGCTTTTTCCCGCTCCTCTTAGCATGATAAAGAAGATTCAAAGAGAGTGAGGTGCCAGCTCCTTTCATTCAGTCAGTAGCTTCAAACATTTCTGGTATATGAATAACATGTTTTTCAATGGCAAAAATCAATGAATATTGTAAATGCACAAACAGTAATTTCTCCGCATTGCAAGCTGCAATTCTGAAATTTTTTGCTTTTTCCTGCTCCTCTTAGCATGATAAAGAAGATTCAAAGAGAGTGAGATGCCAGCTCCTTTCATTCAGTCAGTAGCTTCAATCATTTCTGGACGTTTTTCAATGGCAAAAATCAATGAATATTGTAAATGCACAAACAGTAATTTCTCCGCATTGCAAGGTGCAATTCTGAAATTTTTTGCTTTTTCCTGCTCCTCTTAGCATGATAAAGAAGATTCAAAGAGAGTGAGATGCCAGCTCCTTTCATTCAGTCAGTAGCTTCAATCATTTCTGGACGTTTTTCAATGGCAAAAATCAATGAATATTGTAAATGCACAAACAGTAATTTCTCCGCATTGCAAGGTGCAATTCTGAAATTTTTTGCTTTTTCCTGCTCCTCTTAGCATGATAAAGAAGATTCAAAGAGAGTGAGATGCCAGCTCCTTTCATTCAGTCAGTAGCTTCAAACATTTCTGGTATATGAATAACATGATGTTTTTCAATGGCAAAAATCAATGAATATTGTAAATGCACAAACAGTAATTTCTCCACATTGCAAGGTGCAATTCTGAAATTTTTTGCTTTTTCCTGCTCCTCTTAGCATGATAAAGAAGATTCAAAGAGAGTGAGATGCCAGCTCCTTTCATTCAGTCAGTAGCTTCAATCATTTCTGGACGTTTTTCAATGGCAAAAATCAATGAATATTGTAAATGCACAAACAGTAATTTCTCTGCATTGCAAGGTGCAATTCTGAAATTTTTTGCTGTTTCCTGCTCCTCTTAGCATGATAAAGAAGATTCAAAGAGAGTGAGATGCCAGCTCCTTTCATTCAGTCAGTAGCTTCAAACATTTCTGGTATATGAATAACATGATGTTTTTCAATGGCAAAAATCAATGAATATTGTAAATGCACAAACAGTAATTTCTCCGCATTGCAAGGTGCAATTCTGAAATTTTTTGCTTTTTCCTGCTCCTCTTAGCATGATAAAGAAGATTCAAAGAGAGTGAGATGCCAGCTCCTTTCATTCAGTCAGTAGCTTCAAACATTTCTGGTATATGAATAACATGATGTTTTTCAATGGCAAAAATCAATGAATATTGTAAATGCACAAACAGTAATTTCTCCGCATTGCAAGGTGCAAGTCTGAAATTTTTTGCTTTTTCCTGCTCCTCTTAGCATGATAAAGAAGATTCAAAGAGAGTGAGATGCCAGCTACTTTCATTCAGTCAGTAGCTTCAATCATTTCTGGACGTTTTTCAATGGTAAAAATCAATGAATATTGTAAATGCACAAACAGTAATTTCTCCACATTGCAAGGTGCAATTCTGAAATTTTTTGCTTTTTCCTGCTCCTCTTAGCATGATAAAGAAGATTCAAAGAGAGTGAGATGCCAGCTCCTTTCATTCAGTCAGTAGCTTCAAACATTTCTGGTATATGAATAACATGATGTTTTTCAATGGCAAAAATCAATGAATATTGTAAATGCACAAACAGTAATTTCTCCGCATTGCAAGGTGCAATTCTGAAATTTTTTGCTTTTTCCTGCTCCTCTTAGCATGATAAAGAAGATTCAAAGAGAGTGAGATGCCAGCTCCTTTCATTCAGTCAGTAGCTTCAAACATTTCTGGTATATGAATAACATGATGTTTTTCAATGGCAAAAATCAATGAATATTGTAAATGCACAAACAGTAATTTCTCCGCATTGCAAGGTGCAATTCTGAAATTGTTTGCTTTTTCCTGCTCCTCTTAGCATGATAAAGAAGATTCAAAGAGAGTGAGATGCCAGCTCCTTTCATTCAGTCAGTAGCTTCAATCATTTCTGGACGTTTTTCAATGGCAAAAATCAATGAATATTGTAAATGCACAAACAGTAATTTCTCCGCATTGCAAGGTGCAATTCTGAAATTTTTTGCTTTTTCCTGCTCCTCTTAGCATGATAAAGAAGATTCAAAGAGAGTGAGATGTCAGCTCCTTTCATTCAGTCAGTAGCTTCAAACATTTCTGGTATATGAATAACATGATGTTTTTCAATGGCAAAAATCAAAGAATATTGTAAATGCACAAACAGTAATTTCTCCGCATTGCAAGGTGCAATTCTGAAATTTTTTGCTTTTTCCTGCTCCTCTTAGCATGATAAAGAAGATTCAAAGAGAGTGAGATGTCAGCTCCTTTCATTCAGTCAGTAGCTTCAAACATTTCTGGTATATGAATAACATGATGTTTTTCAATGGCAAAAATCAATGAATATTGTAAATGCACAAACAGTAATTTCTCCGCATTGCAAGGTGCAATTCTGAAATTTTTTGCTTTTTCCTGCTCCTCTTAGCATGATAAAGAAGATTCAAAGAGAGTGAGATGCCAGCTCCTTTCATTCAGTCAGTAGCTTCAATCATTTCTGGACGTTTTTCAATGGCAAAAATCAATGAATATTGTAAATGCACAAACAGTAATTTCTCCGCATTGCAAGGTGCAATTCTGAAATTTTTTGCTTTTTCCTGCTCCTCTTAGCATGATAAAGAAGATTCAAAGAGAGTGAGATGCCAGCTCCTTTCGTTCAGTCAGTAGCTTCAATCATTTCTGGACGTTTTTCAATGGCAAAAATCATTGAATAATATAAATGCACAAACAGTAATTTCTCCGCATTGCAAGGTGCAATTCTGAAATTTTTTACTTTTTCCTGCTCCTCTTAGCATGATAAAGAAGATTCAAAGAGAGTGAGATGCCAGCTCCTTTCATTCAGTCAGTAGCTTCAATCATTTCTGGTATATGAATAACATGATGTTTTTCAATGGCAAAAATCAATGAATATTGTAAATGCACAAACAGTAATTTCTCCGCATTGCAAGGTGCAATTCTGAAATTTTTTGCTTTTTCCTGCTCCTCTTAGCATGATAAAGAAGATTCAAAGAGAGTGAGATGCCAGCTCCTTTCATTCAGTCAGTAGCTTCAATCATTTCTGGACGTTTTTCAATGGCAAAAATCAATGAATATTGTAAATGCACAAACAGTAATTTCTCCGCATTGCAAGGTGCAATTCTGAAATTTTTTGCTTTTTCCTGCTCCTCTTAGCATGATAAACAAGATTCAAAGAGAGTGAGATGCCAGCTCCTTTCATTCAGTCAGTAGCTTCAATCATTTCTGGACGTTTTTCAATGGCAAAAATCAATGAATATTGTAAATGCACAAACAGTAATTTCTCCGCATTGCAAGGTGCAATTCTGAAATTTTTTACTTTTTCCTGCTTCTCTTAGCATGATAAAGAAGATTCAAAGAGAGTGAGATGCCAGCTCCTTTCATTCAGTCAGTAGCTTCAATCATTTCTGGACGTTTTTCAATGGCAAAAATCAATGAATATTGTAAATGCACAAACAGTAATTTCTCCGCATTGCAAGGTGCAATTCTGAAATTTTTTGCTTTTTCCTGCTCCTCTTAGCATGATAAAGAAGATTCAAAGAGAGTGAGATGCCAGCTCCTTTCATTCAGTCAGTAGCTTCAAACATTTCTGGTATATGAATAACATGATGTTTTTCAATGGCAAAAATCAATGAATATTGTAAATGCACAAACAGTAATTTCTCCGCATTGCAAGGTTCAATTCTGAAATTTTTTGCTTTTTCCTGCTCCTCTTAGCATGATAAAGAAGATTCAAAGAGAGTGAGATGCCAGCTCCTTTCGTTCAGTCAGTAGCTTCAATCATTTCTGGACTTTTTTCAATGGCAAAAATCATTGAATATTATAAATGCACAAACAGTAATTTCTCCGCATTGCAAGGTGCAATTCTGAAATTTTTTGCTTTTTCCTGCTCCTCTTAGCATGATAAAGAAGATTCAAAGAGAGTGAGATGCCAGCTCCTTTCATTCAGTCAGTAGCTTCAATCATTTCTGGATGTTTTTCAATGGCAAAAATCAATGAATATTGTAAATGCACAAACTGTAATTTCTCCGCATTGCAAGGTGCAATTCTGAAATTTTTTGCTTTTTCCTGCTCCTCTTAGCATGATAAAGAAGATTCAAAGAGAGTGAGATGCCAGCTCCTTTCATTCAGTCAGTAGCTTCAATCATTTCTGGACGTTTTTCAATGGCAAAAATCAATGAATATTGTAAATGCACAAACAGTAATTTCTCCGCATTGCAAGGTGCAATTCTGAAATTTTTTGCTTTTTCCTGCTCCTCTTAGCATGATAAAGAAGATTCAAAGAGAGTGAGATGACAGCTCCTTTCATTCAGTCAGTACCTTCAATCATTTCTGGACGTTTTTCAATGGCAAAAATCAATGAATATTGTAAATGCACAAACAGTAATTTCTCCGCATTGCAAGGTGCAATTCTGAAATTTTTTGCTTTTTCCCGCTCCTCTTAGCATGATAAAGAAGATTCAAAGAGAGTGAGGTGCCAGCTCCTTTCATTCAGTCAGTAGCTTCAAACATTTCTGGTATATGAATAACATGTTTTTCAATGGCAAAAATCAATGAATATTGTAAATGCACAAACAGTAATTTCTCCGCATTGCAAGCTGCAATTCTGAAATTTTTTGCTTTTTCCTGCTCCTCTTAGCATGATAAAGAAGATTCAAAGAGAGTGAGATGCCAGCTCCTTTCATTCAGTCAGTAGCTTCAATCATTTCTGGACGTTTTTCAATGGCAAAAATCAATGAATATTGTAAATGCACAAACAGTAATTTCTCCGCATTGCAAGGTGCAATTCTGAAATTTTTTGCTTTTTCCTGCTCCTCTTAGCATGATAAAGAAGATTCAAAGAGAGTGAGATGCCAGCTCCTTTCATTCAGTCAGTAGCTTCAATCATTTCTGGACGTTTTTCAATGGCAAAAATCAATGAATATTGTAAATGCACAAACAGTAATTTCTCCGCATTGCAAGGTGCAATTCTGAAATTTTTTGCTTTTTCCTGCTCCTCTTAGCATGATAAAGAAGATTCAAAGAGAGTGAGATGCCAGCTCCTTTCATTCAGTCAGTAGCTTCAAACATTTCTGGTATATGAATAACATGATGTTTTTCAATGGCAAAAATCAATGAATATTGTAAATGCACAAACAGTAATTTCTCCGCATTGCAAGGTGCAAGTCTGAAATTTTTTGCTTTTTCCTGCTCCTCTTAGCATGATAAAGAAGATTCAAAGAGAGTGAGATGCCAGCTACTTTCATTCAGTCAGTAGCTTCAATCATTTCTGGACGTTTTTCAATGGTAAAAATCAATGAATATTGTAAATGCACAAACAGTAATTTCTCCACATTGCAAGGTGCAATTCTGAAATTTTTTGCTTTTTCCTGCTCCTCTTAGCATGATAAAGAAGATTCAAAGAGAGTGAGATGCCAGCTCCTTTCATTCAGTCAGTAGCTTCAAACATTTCTGGTATATGAATAACATGATGTTTTTCAATGGCAAAAATCAATGAATATTGTAAATGCACAAACAGTAATTTCTCCGCATTGCAAGGTGCAATTCTGAAATTTTTTGCTTTTTCCTGCTCCTCTTAGCATGATAAAGAAGATTCAAAGAGAGTGCGATGCCAGCTCCTTTCATTCAGTCAGTAGCTTCAAACATTTCTGGTATATGAATAACATGATGTTTTTCAATGGCAAAAATCAATGAATATTGTAAATGCACAAACAGTAATTTCTCCGCATTGCAAGGTGCAATTCTGAAATTTTTTGCTTTTTCCTGCTCCTCTTAGCATGATAAAGAAGATTCAAAGAGAGTGAGATGCCAGCTCCTTTCATTCAGTCAGTAGCTTCAATCATTTCTGGACGTTTTTCAATGGCAAAAATCAATGAATATTGTAAATGCACAAACAGTAATTTCTCCGCATTGCAAGGTGCAATTCTGAAATTTTTTGCTTTTTCCTGCTCCGCTTAGCATGATAAAGAAGATTCAAAGAGAGTGAGATGTCAGCTCCTTTCATTCAGTCAGTAGCTTCAAACATTTCTGGTATATGAATAACATGATGTTTTTCAATGGCAAAAATCAATGAATATTGTAAATGCACAAACAGTAATTTCTCCGCATTGCAAGGTGCAATTCTGAAATTTTTTGCTTTTTCCTGCTCCTCTTAGCATGATAAAGAAGATTCAAAGAGAGTGAGATGCCAGCTCCTTTCATTCAGTCAGTAGCTTCAATCATTTCTGGACGTTTTTCAATGGCAAAAATCAATGAATATTGTAAATGCACAAACAGTAATTTCTCCGCATTGCAAGGTGCAATTCTGAAATTTTTTGCTTTTTCCTGCTCCTCTTAGCATGATAAAGAAGATTCAAAGAGAGTGAGATGCCAGCTCCTTTCGTTCAGTCAGTAGCTTCAATCATTTCTGGACGTTTTTCAATGGCAAAAATCATTGAATGTTATAAATGCACAAACAGTAATTTCTCCGCATTGCAAGGTGCAATTCTGAAATTTTTTACTTTTTCCTGCTCCTCTTAGCATGATAAAGAAGATTCAAAGAGAGTGAGATGCCAGCTCCTTTCATTCAGTCAGTAGCTTCAATCATTTCTGGTATATGAATAACATGATGTTTTTCAATGGCAAAAATCAATGAATATTGTAAATGCACAAACAGTAATTTCTCCGCATTGCAAGGTGCAATTCTGAAATTTTTTGCTTTTTCCTGCTCCTCTTAGCATGATAAAGAAGATTCAAAGAGAGTGAGATGCCAGCTCCTTTCATTCAGTCAGTAGCTTCAATCATTTCTGGACGTTTTTCAATGGCAAAAATCAATGAATATTGTAAATGCACAAACAGTAATTTCTCCGCATTGCAAGGTGCAATTCTGAAATTTTTTGCTTTTTCCTGCTCCTCTTAGCATGATAAAGAAGATTCAAAGAGAGTGAGATGCCAGCTCCTTTCATTCAGTCAGTAGCTTCAATCATTTCTGGATGTTTTTCAATGGCAAAAATCAATGAATATTGTAAATGCACAAACAGTAATTTCTCCGCATTGCAAGGTGCAATTCTGAAATTTTTTGCTTTTTCCTGCTCCTCTTAGCATGATAAAGAAGATTCAAAGAGAGTGAGATGCCAGCTCCTTTCATTCAGTCAGTAGCTTCAAACATTTCTGGTATATGAATAACATGATGTTTTTCAATGGCAAAAATCAATGAATATTGTAAATGCACAAACAGTAATTTCTCCGCATTGCAAGGTGCAATTCTGAAATTTTTTGCTTTTTCCTGCTCCTCTTAGCATGATAAAGAAGATTCAAAGAGAGTGAGATGCCAGCTCCTTTCGTTCAGTCAGTAGCTTCAATCATTTCTGGACGTTTTTCAATGGCAAAAATCATTGAATATTATAAATGCACAAACAGTAATTTCTCCGCATTGCAAGGTGCAATTCTGAAATTTTTTACTTTTTCCTGCTCCTCTTAGCATGATAAAGAAGATTCAAAGAGAGTGAGATGCCAGCTCCTTTCATTCAGTCAGTAGCTTCAATCATTTCTGGTATATGAATAACATGATGTTTTTCAATGGCAAAAATCATTGAATATTATAAATGCACAAACAGTAATTTCTCCGCATTGCAAGGTGCAATTCTGAAATTTTTTGCTTTTTCCTGCTCCTCTTAGCATGATAAACATGATTCAAAGAGAGTGAGATGCCAGCTCCTTTCATTCAGTCAGTAGCTTCAATCATTTCTGGACGTTTTTCAATGGCAAAAATCAATGAATATTGTAAATGCACAAACAGTAATTTCTCCGCATTGCAAGGTGCAATTCTGAAATTTTTTGCTTTTTCCTGCTCCTCTTAGCATGATAAAGAAGATTCAAAGAGAGTGAGATGCCAGCTCCTTTCATTCAGTCAGTAGCTTCAATCATTTCTGGTATATGAATAACATGATGTTTTTCAATGGCAAAAATCATTGAATATTATAAATGCACAAACAGTAATTTCTCCGCATTGCAAGGTGCAATTCTGAAATTTTTTGCTTTTTCCTGCTCCTCTTAGCATGATAAACATGATTCAAAGAGAGTGAGATGCCAGCTCCTTTCATTCAGTCAGTAGCTTCAATCATTTCTGGACGTTTTTCAATGGCAAAAATCAATGAATATTGTAAATGCACAAACAGTAATTTCTCCGCATTGCAAGGTGCAATTCTGAAATTTTTTGCTTTTTCCTGCTCCTCTTAGCATGATAAAGAAGATTCAAAGAGAGTGAGATGCCAGCTCCTTTCGTTCAGTCAGTAGCTTCAATCATTTCTGGACGTTTTTCAATGGCAAAAATCATTGAATATTATAAATGCACAAACAGTAATTTCTCCGCATTGCAAGGTGCAATTCTGAAATTTGTTACTTTTTCCTGCTCCTCTTAGCATGATAAAGAAGATTCAAAGAGAGTGAGATGCCAGCTCCTTTCATTCAGTCAGTAGCTTCAATCATTTCTGGTATATGAATAACATGATGTTTTTCAATGGCAAAAATCAATGAATATTGTAAATGCACAAACAGTAATTTCTCCGCATTGCAAGGTGCAATTCTGAAATTTTTTGCTTTTTCCTGCTCCTCTTAGCATGATAAAGAAGATTCAAAGAGAGTGAGATGCCAGCTCCTTTCATTCAGTCAGTAGCTTCAATCATTTCTGGACGTTTTTCAATGGCAAAAATCAATGAATATTGTAAATGCACAAACAGTAATTTCTCCGCATTGCAAGGTGCAATTCTGAAATTTTTTGCTTTTTCCTGCTCCTCTTAGCATGATAAAGAAGATTCAAAGAGAGTGAGATGTCAGCTCCTTTCATTCAGTCAGTAGCTTCAAACATTTCTGGTATATGAATAACATGATGTTTTTCAATGGCAAAAATCAATGAATATTGTAAATGCACAAACAGTAATTTCTCCGCATTGCAAGGTGCAATTCTGAAATTTTTTGCTTTTTCCTGCTCCTCTTAGCATGATAAAGAAGATTCAAAGAGAGTGAGATGCCAGCTCCTTTCGTTCAGTCAGTTGCTTCAATCATTTCTGGACGTTTTTCAATGGCAAAAATCATTGAATATTATAAATGCACAAACAGTAATTTCTCCGCATTGCAAGGTGCAATTCTGAAATTTTTTACTTTTTCCTGCTCCTCTTAGCATGATAAAGAAGATTCAAAGAGAGTGAGATGCCAGCTCCTTTCATTCAGTCAGTAGCTTCAATCATTTCTGGTATATGAATAACATGATGTTTTTCAATGGCAAAAATCAATGAATATTGTAAATGCACAAACAGTAATTTCTCCGCATTGCAAGGTGCAATTCTGAAATTTTTTGCTTTTTCCTGCTCCTCTTAGCATGATAAAGAAGATTCAAAGAGAGTGAGATGCCAGCTCCTTTCATTCAGTCAGTAGCTTCAATCATTTCTGGACGTTTTTCAATGGCAAAAATCAATGAATATTGTAAATGCACAAACAGTAATTTCTCCGCATTGCAAGGTGCAATTCTGAAATTTTTTGCTTTTTCCTGCTCCTCTTAGCATGATAAAGAAGATTCAAAGAGAGTGAGATGCCAGCTCCTTTCATTCAGTCAGTAGCTTCAATCATTTCTGGATGTTTTTCAATGGCAAAAATCAATGAATATTGTAAATGCACAAACAGTAATTTCTCCGCATTGCAAGGTGCAATTCTGAAATTTTTTGCTTTTTCCTGCTCCTCTTAGCATGATAAAGAAGATTCAAAGAGTGAGATGCCAGCTCCTTTCATTCAGTCAGTAGCTTCAAACATTTCTGGTATATGAATAACATGATGTTTTTCAATGGCAAAAATCAATGAATATTGTAAATGCACAAACAGTAATTTCTCCGCATTGCAAGGTGCAATTCTGAAATTTTTTGCTTTTTCCTGCTCCTCTTAGCATGATAAAGAAGATTCAAAGAGAGTGAGATGCCAGCTCCTTTCGTTCAGTCAGTAGCTTCAATCATTTCTGGACGTTTTTCAATGGCAAAAATCATTGAATATTATAAATGCACAAACAGTAATTTCTCCGCATTGCAAGGTGCAATTCTGAAATTTTTTACTTTTTCCTGCTCCTCTTAGCATGATAAAGAAGATTCAAAGAGAGTGAGATGCCAGCTCCTTTCATTCAGTCAGTAGCTTCAATCATTTCTGGTATATGAATAACATGATGTTTTTCAATGGCAAAAATCATTGAATATTATAAATGCTCAAACAGTAATTTCTCCGCATTGCAAGGTGCAATTCTGAAATTTTTTGCTTTTTCCTGCTCCTCTTAGCATGATAAACATGATTCAAAGAGAGTGAGATGCCAGCTCCTTTCATTCAGTCAGTAGCTTCAATCATTTCTGGACGTTTTTCAATGGCAAAAATCAATGAATATTGTAAATGCACAAACAGTAATTTCTCCGCATTGCAAGGTGCAATTCTGAAATTTTTTGCTTTTTCCTGCTCCTCTTAGCATGATAAAGAAGATTCAAAGAGAGTGAGATGCCAGCTCCTTTCGTTCAGTCAGTAGCTTCAATCATTTCTGGACGTTTTTCAATGGCAAAAATCATTGAATATTATAAATGCACAAACAGTAATTTCTCCGCATTGCAAGGTGCAATTCTGAAATTTGTTACTTTTTCCTGCTCCTCTTAGCATGATAAAGAAGATTCAAAGAGAGTGAGATGCCAGCTCCTTTCATTCAGTCAGTAGCTTCAATCATTTCTGGTATATGAATAACATGATGTTTTTCAATGGCAAAAATCAATGAATATTGTAAATGCACAAACAGTAATTTCTCCGCATTGCAAGGTGCAATTCTGAAATTTTTTGCTTTTTCCTGCTCCTCTTAGCATGATAAAGAAGATTCAAAGAGAGTGAGATGCCAGCTCCTTTCATTCAGTCAGTAGCTTCAATCATTTCTGGACGTTTTTCAATGGCAAAAATCAATGAATATTGTAAATGCACAAACAGTAATTTCTCCGCATTGCAAGGTGCAATTCTGAAATTTTTTGCTTTTTCCTGCTCCTCTTAGCATGATAAAGAAGATTCAAAGAGAGTGAGATGTCAGCTCCTTTCATTCAGTCAGTAGCTTCAAACATTTCTGGTATATGAATAACATGATGTTTTTCAATGGCAAAAATCAATGAATATTGTAAATGCACAAACAGTAATTTCTCCGCATTGCAAGGTGCAATTCTGAAATTTTTTGCTTTTTCCTGCTCCTCTTAGCATGATAAAGAAGATTCAAAGAGAGTGAGATGCCAGCTCCTTTCGTTCAGTCAGTTGCTTCAATCATTTCTGGACGTTTTTCAATGGCAAAAATCATTGAATATTATAAATGCACAAACAGTAATTTCTCCGCATTGCAAGGTGCAATTCTGAAATTTTTTACTTTTTCCTGCTCCTCTTAGCATGATAAAGAAGATTCAAAGAGAGTGAGATGCCAGCTCCTTTCATTCAGTCAGTAGCTTCAATCATTTCTGGTATATGAATAACATGATGTTTTTCAATGGCAAAAATCAATGAATATTGTAAATGCACAAACAGTAATTTCTCCGCATTGCAAGGTGCAATTCTGAAATTTTTTGCTTTTTCCTGCTCCTCTTAGCATGATAAAGAAGATTCAAAGAGAGTGAGATGCCAGCTCCTTTCATTCAGTCAGTAGCTTCAATCATTTCTGGACGTTTTTCAATGGCAAAAATCAATGAATATTGTAAATGCACAAACAGTAATTTCTCCGCATTGCAAGGTGCAATTCTGAAATTTTTTGCTTTTTCCTGCTCCTCTTAGCATGATAAAGAAGATTCAAAGAGAGTGAGATGCCAGCTCCTTTCATTCAGTCAGTAGCTTCAATCATTTCTGGATGTTTTTCAATGGCAAAAATCAATGAATATTGTAAATGCACAAACAGTAATTTCTCCGCATTGCAAGGTGCAATTCTGAAATTTTTTGCTTTTTCCTGCTCCTCTTAGCATGATAAAGAAGATTCAAAGAGTGAGATGCCAGCTCCTTTCATTCAGTCAGTAGCTTCAAACATTTCTGGTATATGAATAACATGATGTTTTTCAATGGCAAAAATCAATGAATATTGTAAATGCACAAACAGTAATTTCTCCGCATTGCAAGGTGCAATTCTGAAATTTTTTGCTTTTTCCTGCTCCTCTTAGCATGATAAAGAAGATTCAAAGAGAGTGAGATGCCAGCTCCTTTCGTTCAGTCAGTAGCTTCAATCATTTCTGGACGTTTTTCAATGGCAAAAATCATTGAATATTATAAATGCACAAACAGTAATTTCTCCGCATTGCAAGGTGCAATTCTGAAATTTTTTACTTTTTCCTGCTCCTCTTAGCATGATAAAGAAGATTCAAAGAGAGTGAGATGCCAGCTCCTTTCATTCAGTCAGTAGCTTCAATCATTTCTGGTATATGAATAACATGATGTTTTTCAATTGCAAAAATCAATGAATATTGTAAATGCACAAACAGTAATTTCTCCGCATTGCAAGGTGCAATTCTGAAATTTTTTGCTTTTTCCTGCTCCTCTTAGCATGATAAAGAAGATTCAAAGAGAGTGAGATGCCAGCTCCTTTCATTCAGTCAGTAGCTTCAATCATTTCTGGTATATGAATAACATGATGTTTTTCAATGGCAAAAATCAATGAATATTGTAAATGCACAAACAGTAATTTCTCCGCATTGCAAGGTGCAATTCTGAAATTTTTTGCTTTTTCCTGCTCCTCTTAGCATGATAAAGAAGATTCAAAGAGAGTGAGATGCCAGCTCCTTTCATTCAGTCAGTAGCTTCAATCATTTCTGGTATATGAATAACATGATGTTTTTCAATGGCAAAAATCAATGAATATTGTAAATGCACAAACAGTAATTTATCCGCATTGCAAGGTGCAATTCTGAAATTTTTTGCTTTTTCCTGCTCCTCTTAGCATGATAAAGAAGATTCAAAGAGAGTGAGATGCCAGCTCCTTTCGTTCAGTCAGTAGCTTCGATCATTTCTGGACGTTTTTCAATGGCAAAAATCATTGAATATTGTAAATGCACAAACAGTAATTTCTCCACATTGCAAGGTGCAATTCTGAAATTTTTTACTTTTTCCTGCTCCTCTTAGCATGATAAAGAAGATTCAAAGAGAGTGAGATGCCAGCTCCTTTCATTCAGTCAGTAGCTTCAATCATTTCTGGTATATGAATAACATGATATTTTTCAATGGCAAAAATCAATGAATATTGTAAATGCACAAACAGTAATTTCTCCGCATTTCAAGGTGCAATTCTGAAATTTTTTGCTTTTTCCTGCTCCTCTTAGCATGATAAAGAAGATTCAAAGAGAGTGAGATGCCAGCTCCTTTCATTCAGTCAGTAGCTTCAATCATTTCTGGACGTTTTTCAATGGCAAAAATCAATGAATATTGTAAATGCACAAACAGTAATTTCTCCGCATTGCAAGGTGCAATTCTGAAATTTTTTGCTTTTTCCTGCTCCTCTTAGCATGATAAACAAGATTCAAAGAGAGTGAGATGCCAGCTCCTTTCATTCAGTCAGTAGCTTCAATCATTTCTGGACGTTTTTCAATGGCAAAAATCAATGAATATTGTAAATCGCAAACAGTAATTTCTCCGCATTGCAAGGTGCAATTCTGAAATTTTTTGCTTTTTCCTGCTCCTCTTAGCATGATAAAGAAGATTCAAAGAGAGTGAGATGCCAGCTCCTTTCATTCAGTCAGTAGCTTCAAACATTTCTGGTATATGAATAACATGATGTTTTTCAATGGCAAAAATCAATGAATATTGTAAATGCACAAACAGTAATTTCTCCGCATTGCAAGGTGCAAGTCTGAAATTTTTTGCTTTTTCCTGCTCCTCTTAGCATGATAAAGAAGATTCAAAGAGAGTGAGATGCCAGCTACTTTCATTCAGTCAGTAGCTTCAATCATTTCTGGACGTTTTTCAATGGTAAAAATCAATGAATATTGTAAATGCACAAACAGTAATTTCTCCACATTGCAAGGTGCAATTCTGAAATTTTTTGCTTTTTCCTGCTCCTCTTAGCATGATAAAGAAGATTCAAAGAGAGTGAGATGCCAGCTCCTTTCATTCAGTCAGTAGCTTCAAACATTTCTGGTATATGAATAACATGATGTTTTTCAATGGCAAAAATCAATGAATATTGTAAATGCACAAACAGTAATTTCTCCGCATTGCAAGGTGCAATTCTGAAATTTTTTGCTTTTTCCTGCTCCTCTTAGCATGATAAAGAAGATTCAAAGAGAGTGCGATGCCAGCTCCTTTCATTCAGTCAGTAGCTTCAAACATTTCTGGTATATGAATAACATGATGTTTTTCAATGGCAAAAATCAATGAATATTGTAAATGCACAAACAGTAATTTCTCCGCATTGCAAGGTGCAATTCTGAAATTTTTTGCTTTTTCCTGCTCCTCTTAGCATGATAAAGAAGATTCAAAGAGAGTGAGATGCCAGCTCCTTTCATTCAGTCAGTAGCTTCAATCATTTCTGGACGTTTTTCAATGGCAAAAATCAATGAATATTGTAAATGCACAAACAGTAATTTCTCCGCATTGCAAGGTGCAATTCTGAAATTTTTTGCTTTTTCCTGCTCCGCTTAGCATGATAAAGAAGATTCAAAGAGAGTGAGATGTCAGCTCCTTTCATTCAGTCAGTAGCTTCAAACATTTCTGGTATATGAATAACATGATGTTTTTCAATGGCAAAAATCAATGAATATTGTAAATGCACAAACAGTAATTTCTCCGCATTGCAAGGTGCAATTCTGAAATTTTTTGCTTTTTCCTGCTCCTCTTAGCATGATAAAGAAGATTCAAAGAGAGTGAGATGCCAGCTCCTTTCATTCAGTCAGTAGCTTCAATCATTTCTGGACGTTTTTCAATGGCAAAAATCAATGAATATTGTAAATGCACAAACAGTAATTTCTCCGCATTGCAAGGTGCAATTCTGAAATTTTTTGCTTTTTCCTGCTCCTCTTAGCATGATAAAGAAGATTCAAAGAGAGTGAGATGCCAGCTCCTTTCGTTCAGTCAGTAGCTTCAATCATTTCTGGACGTTTTTCAATGGCAAAAATCATTGAATGTTATAAATGCACAAACAGTAATTTCTCCGCATTGCAAGGTGCAATTCTGAAATTTTTTACTTTTTCCTGCTCCTCTTAGCATGATAAAGAAGATTCAAAGAGAGTGAGATGCCAGCTCCTTTCATTCAGTCAGTAGCTTCAATCATTTCTGGTATATGAATAACATGATGTTTTTCAATGGCAAAAATCAATGAATATTGTAAATGCACAAACAGTAATTTCTCCGCATTGCAAGGTGCAATTCTGAAATTTTTTGCTTTTTCCTGCTCCTCTTAGCATGATAAAGAAGATTCAAAGAGAGTGAGATGCCAGCTCCTTTCATTCAGTCAGTAGCTTCAATCATTTCTGGACGTTTTTCAATGGCAAAAATCAATGAATATTGTAAATGCACAAACAGTAATTTCTCCGCATTGCAAGGTGCAATTCTGAAATTTTTTGCTTTTTCCTGCTCCTCTTAGCATGATAAAGAAGATTCAAAGAGAGTGAGATGCCAGCTCCTTTCATTCAGTCAGTAGCTTCAATCATTTCTGGATGTTTTTCAATGGCAAAAATCAATGAATATTGTAAATGCACAAACAGTAATTTCTCCGCATTGCAAGGTGCAATTCTGAAATTTTTTGCTTTTTCCTGCTCCTCTTAGCATGATAAAGAAGATTCAAAGAGAGTGAGATGCCAGCTCCTTTCATTCAGTCAGTAGCTTCAAACATTTCTGGTATATGAATAACATGATGTTTTTCAATGGCAAAAATCAATGAATATTGTAAATGCACAAACAGTAATTTCTCCGCATTGCAAGGTGCAATTCTGAAATTTTTTGCTTTTTCCTGCTCCTCTTAGCATGATAAAGAAGATTCAAAGAGAGTGAGATGCCAGCTCCTTTCGTTCAGTCAGTAGCTTCAATCATTTCTGGACGTTTTTCAATGGCAAAAATCATTGAATATTATAAATGCACAAACAGTAATTTCTCCGCATTGCAAGGTGCAATTCTGAAATTTTTTACTTTTTCCTGCTCCTCTTAGCATGATAAAGAAGATTCAAAGAGAGTGAGATGCCAGCTCCTTTCATTCAGTCAGTAGCTTCAATCATTTCTGGTATATGAATAACATGATGTTTTTCAATGGCAAAAATCATTGAATATTATAAATGCACAAACAGTAATTTCTCCGCATTGCAAGGTGCAATTCTGAAATTTTTTGCTTTTTCCTGCTCCTCTTAGCATGATAAACATGATTCAAAGAGAGTGAGATGCCAGCTCCTTTCATTCAGTCAGTAGCTTCAATCATTTCTGGACGTTTTTCAATGGCAAAAATCAATGAATATTGTAAATGCACAAACAGTAATTTCTCCGCATTGCAAGGTGCAATTCTGAAATTTTTTGCTTTTTCCTGCTCCTCTTAGCATGATAAAGAAGATTCAAAGAGAGTGAGATGCCAGCTCCTTTCATTCAGTCAGTAGCTTCAATCATTTCTGGTATATGAATAACATGATGTTTTTCAATGGCAAAAATCATTGAATATTATAAATGCACAAACAGTAATTTCTCCGCATTGCAAGGTGCAATTCTGAAATTTTTTGCATTTTCCTGCTCCTCTTAGCATGATAAACATGATTCAAAGAGAGTGAGATGCCAGCTCCTTTCATTCAGTCAGTAGCTTCAATCATTTCTGGACGTTTTTCAATGGCAAAAATCAATGAATATTGTAAATGCACAAACAGTAATTTCTCCGCATTGCAAGGTGCAATTCTGAAATTTTTTGCTTTTTCCTGCTCCTCTTAGCATGATAAAGAAGATTCAAAGAGAGTGAGATGCCAGCTCCTTTCGTTCAGTCAGTAGCTTCAATCATTTCTGGACGTTTTTCAATGGCAAAAATCATTGAATATTATAAATGCACAAACAGTAATTTCTCCGCATTGCAAGGTGCAATTCTGAAATTTGTTACTTTTTCCTGCTCCTCTTAGCATGATAAAGAAGATTCAAAGAGAGTGAGATGCCAGCTCCTTTCATTCAGTCAGTAGCTTCAATCATTTCTGGTATATGAATAACATGATGTTTTTCAATGGCAAAAATCAATGAATATTGTAAATGCACAAACAGTAATTTCTCCGCATTGCAAGGTGCAATTCTGAAATTTTTTGCTTTTTCCTGCTCCTCTTAGCATGATAAAGAAGATTCAAAGAGAGTGAGATGCCAGCTCCTTTCATTCAGTCAGTAGCTTCAATCTTTTCTGGACGTTTTTCAATGGCAAAAATCAATGAATATTGTAAATGCACAAACAGTAATTTCTCCGCATTGCAAGGTGCAATTCTGAAATTTTTTGCTTTTTCCTGCTCCTCTTAGCATGATAAAGAAGATTCAAAGAGAGTGAGATGTCAGCTCCTTTCATTCAGTCAGTAGCTTCAAACATTTCTGGTATATGAATAACATGATGTTTTTCAATGGCAAAAATCAATGAATATTGTAAATGCACAAACAGTAATTTCTCCGCATTGCAAGGTGCAATTCTGAAATTTTTTGCTTTTTCCTGCTCCTCTTAGCATGATAAAGAAGATTCAAAGAGAGTGAGATGCCAGCTCCTTTCGTTCAGTCAGTTGCTTCAATCATTTCTGGACGTTTTTCAATGGCAAAAATCATTGAATATTATAAATGCACAAACAGTAATTTCTCCGCATTGCAAGGTGCAATTCTGAAATTTTTTACTTTTTCCTGCTCCTCTTAGCATGATAAAGAAGATTCAAAGAGAGTGAGATGCCAGCTCCTTTCATTCAGTCAGTAGCTTCAATCATTTCTGGTATATGAATAACATGATGTTTTTCAATGGCAAAAATCAATGAATATTGTAAATGCACAAACAGTAATTTCTCCGCATTGCAAGGTGCAATTCTGAAATTTTTTGCTTTTTCCTGCTCCTCTTAGCATGATAAAGAAGATTCAAAGAGAGTGAGATGCCAGCTCCTTTCATTCAGTCAGTAGCTTCAATCATTTCTGGACGTTTTTCAATGGCAAAAATCAATGAATATTGTAAATGCACAAACAGTAATTTCTCCGCATTGCAAGGTGCAATTCTGAAATTTTTTGCTTTTTCCTGCTCCTCTTAGCATGATAAAGAAGATTCAAAGAGAGTGAGATGCCAGCTCCTTTCATTCAGTCAGTAGCTTCAATCATTTCTGGATGTTTTTCAATGGCAAAAATCAATGAATATTGTAAATGCACAAACAGTAATTTCTCCGCATTGCAAGGTGCAATTCTGAAATTTTTTGCTTATTCCTGCTCCTCTTAGCATGATAAAGAAGATTCAAAGAGTGAGATGCCAGCTCCTTTCATTCAGTCAGTAGCTTCAAACATTTCTGGTATATGAATAACATGATGTTTTTCAATGGCAAAAATCAATGAATATTGTAAATGCACAAACAGTAATTTCTCCGCATTGCAAGGTGCAATTCTGAAATTTTTTGCTTTTTCCTGCTCCTCTTAGCATGATAAAGAAGATTCAAAGAGAGTGAGATGCCAGCTCCTTTCGTTCAGTCAGTAGCTTCAATCATTTCTGGACGTTTTTCAATGGCAAAAATCATTGAATATTATAAATGCACAAACAGTAATTTCTCCGCATTGCAAGGTGCAATTCTGAAATTTTTTACTTTTTCCTGCTCCTCTTAGCATGATAAAGAAGATTCAAAGAGAGTGAGATGCCAGCTCCTTTCATTCAGTCAGTAGCTTCAATCATTTCTGGTATATGAATAACATGATGTTTTTCAATTGCAAAAATCAATGAATATTGTAAATGCACAAACAGTAATTTCTCCGCATTGCAAGGTGCAATTCTGAAATTTTTTGCTTTTTCCTGCTCCTCTTAGCATGATAAAGAAGATTCAAAGAGAGTGAGATGCCAGCTCCTTTCATTCAGTCAGTAGCTTCAATCATTTCTGGACGTTTTTAAATGGTAAAAATCAATGAATATTGTAAATGCACAAACAGTAATTTCTCCGCATTGCAAGGTGCAATTCTGAAATTTTTTGCTTTTTCCTGCTCCTCTTAGCATGATAAACATGATTCAAAGAGAGTGAGATGCCAGCTCCTTTCATTCAGTCAGTAGCTTCAATCATTTCTGGACGTTTTTCAATGGCAAAAATCAATGAATATTGTAAATGCACAAACAGTAATTTCTCCGCATTGCAAGGTGCAATTCTGAAATTTTTTGCTTTTTCCTGCTCCTCTTAGCATGATAAAGAAGATTCAAAGAGAGTGAGATGCCAGCTCCTTTCATTCAGTCAAGTAGCTTCAAACATTTCTGGTATATGAATAACATGATGTTTTTCAATGGCAAAAATCAATGAATATTGTAAATGCACAAACAGTAATTTCTCCGCATTGCAAGGTGCAATTCTGAAATTTTTTGCTTTTTCCTGCTCCTCTTAGCATGATAAAGAAGATTCAAAGAGAGTGAGATGCCAGCTCCTTTCATTCAGTCAGTAGCTTCAATCATTTCTGGACGTTTTTCAATTGCAAAAATTAATGAATATTGTAAATGCACAAACAGTAATTTCTCCGCATTGCAAGGTGCAATTCTGAAATTTTTTGCTTTTTCCTGCTCCTCTTAGCATGATAAAGACGATTCAAAGAGAGTGAGATGCCAGCTACTTTCATTCAGTCAGTAGCTTCAATCATTTCTGGTATATGAATAACATGATGTTTTTCAATGGCAAAAATCAATGAATATTGTAAATGCACAAACAGTAATTTCTCCGCATTGCAAGGTGCAATTCTGAAATTTTTTGCTTTTTCCTGCTCCTCTTAGCATGATAAAGAAGATTCAAAGAGAGTGAGATGCCAGCTCCTTTCATTCAGTCAGTAGCTTCAATCATTTCTGGTATATGAATAACATGATGTTTTTCAATGGCAAAAATCAATGAATATTGTAAATGCACAAACAGTAATTTATCCGCATTGCAAGGTGCAATTCTGAAATTTTTTGCTTTTTCCTGCTCCTCTTAGCATGATAAAGAAGATTCAAAGAGAGTGAGATGCCAGCTCCTTTCGTTCAGTCAGTAGCTTCGATCATTTCTGGACGTTTTTCAATGGCAAAAATCATTGAATATTGTAAATGCACAAACAGTAATTTCTCCACATTGCAAGGTGCAATTCTGAAATTTTTTACTTTTTCCTGCTCCTCTTAGCATGATAAAGAAGATTCAAAGAGAGTGAGATGCCAGCTCCTTTCATTCAGTCAGTAGCTTCAATCATTTCTGGTATATGAATAACATGATGTTTTTCAATGGCAAAAATCAATGAATATTGTAAATGCACAAACAGTAATTTCTCCGCATTTCAAGGTGCAATTCTGAAATTTTTTGCTTTTTCCTGCTCCTCTTAGCATGATAAAGAAGATTCAAAGAGAGTGAGATGCCAGCTCCTTTCATTCAGTCAGTAGCTTCAATCATTTCTGGACGTTTTTCAATGGCAAAAATCAATGAATATTGTAAATGCACAAACAGTAATTTCTCCGCATTGCAAGGTGCAATTCTGAAATTTTTTGCTTTTTCCTGCTCCTCTTAGCATGATAAACAAGATTCAAAGAGAGTGAGATGCCAGCTCCTTTCATTCAGTCAGTAGCTTCAATCATTTCTGGACGTTTTTCAATGGCAAAAATCAATGAATATTGTAAATCGCAAACAGTAATTTCTCCGCATTGCAAGGTGCAATTCTGAAATTTTTTGCTTTTTCCTGCTCCTCTTAGCATGATAAAGAAGATTCAAAGAGAGTGAGATGCCAGCTCCTTTCATTCAGTCAGTAGCTTCAAACATTTCTGGTATATGAATAACATGATGTTTTTCAATGGCAAAAATCAATGAATATTGTAAATGCACAAACAGTAATTTCTCCGCATTGCAAGGTGCAAGTCTGAAATTTTTTGCTTTTTCCTGCTCCTCTTAGCATGATAAAGAAGATTCAAAGAGAGTGAGATGCCAGCTACTTTCATTCAGTCAGTAGCTTCAATCATTTCTGGACGTTTTTCAATGGTAAAAATCAATGAATATTGTAAATGCACAAACAGTAATTTCTGCACATTGCAAGGTGCAATTCTGAAATTTTTTGCTTTTTCCTGCTCCTCTTAGCATGATAAAGAAGATTCAAAGAGAGTGAGATGCCAGCTCCTTTCATTCAGTCAGTAGCTTCAAACATTTCTGGTATATGAATAACATGATGTTTTTCAATGGCAAAAATCAATGAATATTGTAAATGCACAAACAGTAATTTCTCCGCATTGCAAGGTGCAATTCTGAAATTTTTTGCTTTTTCCTGCTCCTCTTAGCATGATAAAGGAGATTCAAAGAGAGTGAGATGCCAGCTCCTTTCATTCAGTCAGTAGCTTCAAACATTTCTGGTATATGAATAACATGATGTTTTTCAATGGCAAAAATCAATGAATATTGTAAATACACAAACAGTAATTTCTCCGCATTGCAAGGTGCAAGTCTGAAATTTTTTGCTTTTTCCTGCTCCTCTTAGCATGATAAAGAAGATTCAAAGAGAGTGAGATGCCAGCTACTTTCATTCAGTCAGTAGCTTCAATCATTTCTGGACGTTTTTCAATGGTAAAAATCAATGAATATTGTAAATGCACAAACAGTAATTTCTCCACATTGCAAGGTGCAATTCTGAAATTTTTTGCTTTTTCCTGCTCCTCTTAGCATGATAAAGAAGATTCAAAGAGAGTGAGATGCCAGCTCCTTTCATTCAGTCAGTAGCTTCAAACATTTCTGGTATATGAATAACATGATGTTTTTCAATGGCAAAAATCAATGAATATTGTAAATGCACAAACAGTAATTTCTCCGCATTGCAAGGTGCAATTCTGAAATTTTTTGCTTTTTCCTGCTCCTCTTAGCATGATAAAGAAGACTCAAAGAGAGTGAGATGCCAGCTCCTTTCATTCAGTCAGTAGCTTCAATCATTTCTGGATGTTTTTCAATGGCAAAAATCAATGAATATTGTAAATGCACAAACTGTAATTTCTCCGCATTGCAAGGTGCAATTCTGAAATTTTTTGCTTTTTCCTGCTCCTCTTAGCATGATAAAGAAGATTCAAAGAGAGTGAGATGCCAGCTCCTTTCATTCAGTCAGTAGCTTCAATCATTTCTGGACGTTTTTCAATGGCAAAAATCAATGAATATTGTAAATGCACAAACAGTAATTTCTCCGCATTGCAAGGTGCAATTCTGAAATTTTTTGCTTTTTCCTGCTCCTCTTAGCATGATAAAGAAGATTCAAAGAGAGTGAGATGCCAGCTCCTTTCATTCAGTCAGTAGCTTCAATCATTTCTGGACGTTTTTCAATGGCAAAAATCAATGAATATTGTAAATGCACAAACAGTAATTTCTCCGCATTGCAAGGTGCAATTCTGAAATTTTTTGCTTTTTCCCGCTCCTCTTAGCATGATAAAGAAGATTCAAAGAGAGTGAGGTGCCAGCTCCTTTCATTCAGTCAGTAGCTTCAAACATTTCTGGTATATGAATAACATGTTTTTCAATGGCAAAAATCAATGAATATTGTAAATGCACAAACAGTAATTTCTCCGCATTGCAAGGTGCAATTCTGAAATTTTTTGATTTTTCCTGCTCCTCTTAGCATGATAAAGAAGATTCAAAGAGAGTGAGATGCCAGCTCCTTTCATTCAGTCAGTAGCTTCAAACATTTCTGGTATATGAATAACATGATGTTTTTCAATGGCAAAATTCAATGAATATTGTAAATGCACAAACAGTAATTTCTCCGCATTGCAAGGTGCAATTCTGAAATTTTTTGCTTTTTCCTGCTCCTCTTAGCATGATAAAGGAGATTCAAAGAGAGTGAGATGCCAGCTCCTTTCATTCAGTCAGTAGCTTCAAACATTTCTGGTATATGAATAACATGATGTTTTTCAATGGCAAAAATCAATGAATATTGTAAATGCACAAACAGTAATTTCTCCGCATTGCAAGGTGCAAGTCTGAAATTTTTTGCTTTTTCCTGCTCCTCTTAGCATGATAAAGAAGATTCAAAGAGAGTGAGATGCCAGCTACTTTCATTCAGTCAGTAGCTTCAATCATTTCTGGACGTTTTTCAATGGTAAAAATCAATGAATATTGTAAATGCACAAACAGTAATTTCTCAACATTGCAAGGTGCAATTCTGAAATTTTTTGCTTTTTCCTGCTCCTCTTAGCATGATAAAGAAGATTCAAAGAGAGTGAGATGCCAGCTCCTTTCATTCAGTCAGTAGCTTCAAACATTTCTGGTATATGAATAAAATGTTTTTCAATGGCAAAAATCAATGAATATTGTAAATGCACAAACAGTAATTTCTCCGCATTGCAAGGTGCAATTCTGAAATTTTTTGATTTTTCCTGCTCCTCTTAGCATGATAAAGAAGATTCAAAGAGAGTGAGATGCCAGCTCCTTTCATTCAGTCAGTAGCTTCAATCATTTCTGGACGTTTTTCAATGGCAAAAATCAATGAATATTGTAAATGCACAAACAGTAATTTCTCCGCATTGCAAGGTGCAATTCTGAAATTTTTTGCTTTTTCCTGCTCCTCTTAGCATGATAAAGAAGATTCAAAGAGAGTGAGATGCCAGCTCCTTTCATTCAGTCAGTAGCTTCAATCATTTCTGGACGTTTTTCAATGGCAAAAATCAATGAATATTGTAAATGCACAAACAGTAATTTCTCCGCATTGCAAGGTGCAATTCTGAAATTTTTTGCTTTTTCCTGCTCCTCTTAGCATGATAAAGAAGATTCAAAGAGAGTGAGATGCCAGCTCCTTTCATTCAGTCAGTAGCTTCAAACATTTCTGGTATATGAATAACATGATGTTTTTCAATGGCAAAAATCAATGAATATTGTAAATGCACAAACAGTAATTTCTCCGCATTGCAAGGTGCAAGTCTGAAATTTTTTGCTTTTTCCTGCTCCTCTTAGCATGATAAAGAAGATTCAAAGAGAGTGAGATGCCAGCTACTTTCATTCAGTCAGTAGCTTCAATCATTTATGGACGTTTTTCAATGGTAAAAATCAATGAATATTGTAAATGCAAAAACAGTAATTTCTCCACATTGCAAGGTGCAATTCTGAAATTTTTTGCTTTTTCCTGCTCCTCTTAGCATGATAAAGAAGATTCAAAGAGAGTGAGATGCCAGCTCCTTTCATTCAGTCAGTAGCTTCAAACATTTCTGGTATATGAATAACATGATGTTTTTCAATGGCAAAAATCAATGAATATTGTAAATGCACAAACAGTAATTTCTCCGCATTGCAAGGTGCAATTCTGAAATTTTTTGCTTTTTCCTGCTCCTCTTAGCATGATAAAGAAGATTCAAAGAGAGTGAGATGCCAGCTCCTTTCATTCAGTCAGTAGCATCAAACATTTCTGGTATATGAATAACATGATGTTTTTCAATGGCAAAAATCAATGAATATTGTAAATGCACAAACAGTAATTTCTCCGCATTGCAAGGTGCAATTCTGAAATTGTTTGCTTTTTCCTGCTCCTCTTAGCATGATAAAGAAGATTCAAAGAGAGTGAGATGCCAGCTCCTTTCATTCAGTCAGTAGCTTCAATCATTTCTGGACGTTTTTCAATGGCAAAAATCAATGAATATTGTAAATGCACAAACAGTAATTTCTCCGCATTGCAAGGTGCAATTCTGAAATTTTTTGCTTTTTCCTGCTCCTCTTAGCATGATAAAGAAGATTCAAAGAGAGTGAGATGTCAGCTCCTTTCATTCAGTCAGTAGCTTCAAACATTTCTGGTATATGAATAACATGATGTTTTTCAATGGCAAAAATCAATGAATATTGTAAATGCACAAACAGTAATTTCTCTGCATTGCAAGGTGCAATTCTGAAATTTTTTGCTTTTTCCTGCTCCTCTTAGCATGATAAAGAAGATTCAAAGAGAGTGAGATGCCAGCTCCTTTCATTCAGTCAGTAGCTTCAATCATTTCTGGACGTTTTTCAATGGCAAAAATCAATGAATATTGTAAATGCACAAACAGTAATTTCTCCGCATTGCAAGGTGCAATTCTGAAATTTTTTGCTTTTTCCTGCTCCTCTTAGCATGATAAAGAAGAATCAAAGAGAGTGAGATGCCAGCTCCTTTCGTTCAGTCAGTAGCTTCAATCATTTCTGGACGTTTTTCAATGGCAAAAATCATTGAATAATATAAATGCACAAACAGTAATTTCTCCGCATTGCAAGGTGCAATTCTGAAATTTTTTACTTTTTCCTGCTCCTCTTAGCATGATAAAGAAGATTCAAAGAGAGTGAGATGCCAGCTCCTTTCATTCAGTCAGTAGCTTCAATCATTTCTGGTATATGAATAACATGATGTTTTTCAATGGCAAAAATCAATGAATATTGTAAATGCACAAACAGTAATTTCTCCGCATTGCAAGGTGCAATTCTGAAATTTTTTGCTTTTTCCTGCTCCTCTTAGCATGATAAAGAAGATTCAAAGAGAGTGAGATGCCAGCTCCTTTCATTCAGTCAGTAGCTTCAATCATTTCTGGACGTTTTTCAATGGCAAAAATCAATGAATATTGTAAATGCACAAACAGTAATTTCTCCGCATTGCAAGGTGCAATTCTGAAATTTTTTGCTTTTTCCTGCTCCTCTTAGCATGATAAACAAGATTCAAAGAGAGTGAGATGCCAGCTCCTTTCATTCAGTCAGTAGCTTCAATCATTTCTGGACGTTTTTCAATGGCAAAAATCAATGAATATTGTAAATGCACAAACAGTAATTTCTCCGCATTGCAAGGTGCAATTCTGAAATTTTTTACTTTTTCCTGCTTCTCTTAGCATGATAAAGAAGATTCAAAGAGAGTGAGATGCCAGCTCCTTTCATTCAGTCAGTAGCTTCAATCATTTCTGGACGTTTTTCAATGGCAAAAATCAATGAATATTGTAAATGCACAAACAGTAATTTCTCCGCATTGCAAGGTGCAATTCTGAAATTTTTTGCTTTTTCCTGCTCCTCTTAGCATGATAAAGAAGATTCAAAGAGAGTGAAATGCCAGCTCCTTTCATTCAGTCAGTAGCTTCAAACATTTCTGGTATATGAATAACATGATGTTTTTCAATGGCAAAAATCAATGAATATTGTAAATGCACAAACAGTAATTTCTCCGCATTGCAAGGTTCAATTCTGAAATTTTTTGCTTTTTCCTGCTCCTCTTAGCATGATAAAGAAGATTCAAAGAGAGTGAGATGCCAGCTCCTTTCGTTCAGTCAGTAGCTTCAATCATTTCTGGACGTTTTTCAATGGCAAAAATCATTGAATATTATAAATGCACAAACAGTAATTTCTCCGCATTGCAAGGTGCAATTCTGAAATTTTTTGCTTTTTCCTGCTCCTCTTAGCATGATAAAGAAGATTCAAAGAGAGTGAGATGCCAGCTCCTTTCATTCAGTCAGTAGCTTCAAACATTTCTGGTATATGAATAACATGATGTTTTTCAATGGCAAAAATCAATGAATATTGTAAATGCACAAACAGTAATTTCTCCACATTGCAAGGTGCAATTCTGAAATTTTTTACTTTTTCCTGCTTCTCTTAGCATGATAAAGAAGATTCAAAGAGAGTGAGATGCCAGCTCCTTTCATTCAGTCAGTAGCTTCAATCATTTCTGGACGTTTTTCAATGGCAAAAATCAATGAATATTGTAAATGCACAAACAGTAATTTCTCCGCATTGCAAGGTGCAATTCTGAAATTTTTTGCTTTTTCCTGCTCCTCTTAGCATGATAAAGAAGATTCAAAGAGAGTGAGATGCCAGCTCCTTTCATTCAGTCAGTAGCTTCAAACATTTCTGGTATATGAATAACATGATGTTTTTCAATGGCAAAAATCAATGAATATTGTAAATGCACAAACAGTAATTTCTCCGCATTGCAAGGTTCAATTCTGAAATTTTTTGCTTTTTCCTGCTCCTCTTAGCATGATAAAGAAGATTCAAAGAGAGTGAGATGCCAGCTCCTTTCGTTCAGTCAGTAGCTTCAATCATTTCTGGACGTTTTTCAATGGCAAAAATCATTGAATATTATAAATGCACAAACAGTAATTTCTCCGCATTGCAAGGTGCAATTCTGAAATTTTTTGCTTTTTCCTGCTCCTCTTAGCATGATAAAGAAGATTCAAAGAGAGTGAGATGCCAGCTCCTTTCATTCAGTCAGTAGCTTCAAACATTTCTGGTATATGAATAACATGATGTTTTTCAATGGCAAAAATCAATGAATATTGTAAATGCACAAACAGTAATTTCTCCACATTGCAAGGTGCAATTCTGAAATTTTTTGCTTTTTCCTGCTCCTCTTAGCATGATAAAGAAGATTCAAAGAGAGTGAGATGCCAGCTCCTTTCATTCAGTCAGTAGCTTCAATCATTTCTGGACGTTTTTCAATGGCAAAAATCAATGAATATTGTAAATGCACAAACAGTAATTTCTCCGCATTGCAAGGTGCAATTCTGAAATTTTTTGCTTTTTCCTGCTCCTCTTAGCATGATAAAGAAGATTCAAAGAGAGTGAGATGCCAGCTCCTTTCATTCAGTCAGTAGCTTCAAACATTTCTGGTATATGAATAACATGATGTTTTTCAATGGCAAAAATCAATGAATATTGTAAATGCACAAACAGTAATTTCTCCGCATTGCAAGGTGCAAGTCTGAAATTTTTTGCTTTTTCCTGCTCCTCTTAGCATGATAAAGAAGATTCAAAGAGAGTGAGATGCCAGCTACTTTCATTCAGTCAGTAGCTTCAATCATTTCTGGACGTTTTTCAATGGTAAAAATCAATGAATATTGTAAATGCACAAACAGTAATTTCTCCACATTGCAAGGTGCAATTCTGAAATTTTTTGCTTTTTCCTGCTCCTCTTAGCATGATAAAGAAGATTCAAAGAGAGTGAGATGCCAGCTCCTTTCATTCAGTCAGTAGCTTCAAACATTTATGGTATATGAATAACATGATGTTTTTCAATGGCAAAAATCAATGAATATTGTAAATGCACAAACAGTAATTTCTCCGCATTGCAAGGTGCAATTCTGAAATTTTTTGCTTTTTCCTGCTCCTCTTAGCATGATAAAGAAGATTCAAAGAGAGTGAGATGCCAGCTCCTTTCATTCAGTCAGTAGCTTCAATCATTTCTGGATGTTTTTCAATGGCAAAAATCAATGAATATTGTAAATGCACAAACTGTAATTTCTCCGCATTGCAAGGTGCAATTCTGAAATTTTTTGCTTTTTCCTGCTCCTCTTAGCATGATAAAGAAGATTCAAAGAGAGTGAGATGCCAGCTCCTTTCATTCAGTCAGTAGCTTCAATCATTTCTGGACGTTTTTCAATGGCAAAAATCAATGAATATTGTAAATGCACAAACAGTAATTTCTCCGCATTGCAAGGTGCAATTCTGAAATTTTTTGCTTTTTCCTGCTCCTCTTAGCATGATAAAGAAGATTCAAAGAGAGTGAGATGCCAGCTCCTTTCATTCAGTCAGTACCTTCAATCATTTCTGGACGTTTTTCAATGGCAAAAATCAATGAATATTGTAAATGCACAAACAGTAATTTCTCCGCATTGCAAGGTGCAATTCTGAAATTTTTTGCTTTTTCCCGCTCCTCTTAGCATGATAAAGAAGATTCAAAGAGAGTGAGGTGCCAGCTCCTTTCATTCAGTCAGTAGCTTCAAACATTTCTGGTATATGAATAACATGTTTTTCAATGGCAAAAATCAATGAATATTGTAAATGCACAAACAGTAATTTCTCCGCATTGCAAGCTGCAATTCTGAAATTTTTTGCTTTTTCCTGCTCCTCTTAGCATGATAAAGAAGATTCAAAGAGAGTGAGATGCCAGCTCCTTTCATTCAGTCAGTAGCTTCAATCATTTCTGGACGTTTTTCAATGGCAAAAATCAATGAATATTGTAAATGCACAAACAGTAATTTCTCCGCATTGCAAGGTGCAATTCTGAAATTTTTTGCTTTTTCCTGCTCCTCTTAGCATGATAAAGAAGATTCAAAGAGAGTGAGATGCCAGCTCCTTTCATTCAGTCAGTAGCTTCAATCATTTCTGGACGTTTTTCAATGGCAAAAATCAATGAATATTGTAAATGCACAAACAGTAATTTCTCCGCATTGCAAGGTGCAATTCTGAAATTTTTTGCTTTTTCCTGCTCCTCTTAGCATGATAAAGAAGATTCAAAGAGAGTGAGATGCCAGCTCCTTTCATTCAGTCAGTAGCTTCAAACATTTCTGGTATATGAATAACATGATGTTTTTCAATGGCAAAAATCAATGAATATTGTAAATGCACAAACAGTAATTTCTCCGCATTGCAAGGTGCAAGTCTGAAATTTTTTGCTTTTTCCTGCTCCTCTTAGCATGATAAAGAAGATTCAAAGAGAGTGAGATGCCAGCTACTTTCATTCAGTCAGTAGCTTCAATCATTTCTGGACGTTTTTCAATGGTAAAAATCAATGAATATTGTAAATGCACAAACAGTAATTTCTCAACATTGCAAGGTGCAATTCTGAAATTTTTTGCTTTTTCCTGCTCCTCTTAGCATGATAAAGAAGATTCAAAGAGAGTGAGATGCCAGCTCCTTTCATTCAGTCAGTAGCTTCAAACATTTCTGGTATATGAATAACATGTTTTTCAATGGCAAAAATCAATGAATATTGTAAATGCACAAACAGTAATTTCTCCGCATTGCAAGGTGCAATTCTGAAATTTTTTGATTTTTCCTGCTCCTCTTAGCATGATAAAGAAGATTCAAAGAGAGTGAGATGCCAGCTCCTTTCATTCAGTCAGTAGCTTCAATCATTTCTGGACGTTTTTCAATGGCAAAAATCAATGAATATTGTAAATGCACAAACAGGAATTTCTCCGCATTGCAAGGTGCAATTCTGAAATTTTTTGCTTTTTCCTGCTCCTCTTAGCATGATAAAGAAGATTCAAAGAGAGTGAGATGCCAGCTCCTTTCATTCAGTCAGTAGCTTCAATCATTTCTGGACGTTTTTCAATGGCAAAAATCAATGAATATTGTAAATGCACAAACAGTAATTTCTCCGCATTGCAAGGTGCAATTCTGAAATTTTTTGCTTTTTCCTGCTCCTCTTAGCATGATAAAGAAGATTCAAAGAGAGTGAGATGCCAGCTCCTTTCATTCAGTCAGTAGCTTCAAACATTTCTGGTATATGAATAACATGATGTTTTTCAATGGCAAAAATCAATGAATATTGTAAATGCACAAACAGTAATTTCTCCGCATTGCAAGGTGCAAGTCTGAAATTTTTTTCTTTTTCCTGCTCCTCTTAGCATGATAAAGAAGATTCAAAGAGAGTGAGATGCCAGCTACTTTCATTCAGTCAGTAGCTTCAATCATTTCTGGACGTTTTTCAATGGTAAAAATCAATGAATATTGTAAATGCACAAACAGTAATTTCTCCACATTGCAAGGTGCAATTCTGAAATTTTTTGCTTTTTCCTGCTCCTCTTAGCATGATAAAGAAGATTCAAAGAGAGTGAGATGCCAGCTCCTTTCATTCAGTCAGTAGCTTCAAACATTTCTGGTATATGAATAACATGATGTTTTTCAATAGCAAAAATCAATGAATATTGTAAATGCACAAACAGTAATTTCTCCGCATTGCAAGGTGCAATTCTGAAATTTTTTGCTTTTTCCTGCTCCTCTTAGCATGATAAAGAAGATTCAAAGAGAGTGAGATGCCAGCTCCTTTCATTCAGTCAGTAGCATCAAACATTTCTGGTATATGAATAACATGATGTTTTTCAATGGCAAAAATCAATGAATATTGTAAATGCACAAACAGTAATTTCTCCGCATTGCAAGGTGCAATTCTGAAATTGTTTGCTTTTTCCTGCTCCTCTTAGCATGATAAAGAAGATTCAAAGAGAGTGAGATGCCAGCTCCTTTCATTCAGTCAGTAGCTTCAATCATTTCTGGACGTTTTTCAATGGCAAAAATCAATGAATATTGTAAATGCACAAACAGTAATTTCTCCGCATTGCAAGGTGCAATTCTGAAATTTTTTGCTTTTTCCTGCTCCTCTTAGCATGATAAAGAAGATTCAAAGAGAGTGAGATGTCAGCTCCTTTCATTCAGTCAGTAGCTTCAAACATTTCTGGTATATGAATAACATGATGTTTTTCAATGGCAAAAATCAATGAATATTGTAAATGCACAAACAGTAATTTCTCTGCATTGCAAGGTGCAATTCTGAAATTTTTTGCTTTTTCCTGCTCCTCTTAGCATGATAAAGAAGATTCAAAGAGAGTGAGATGCCAGCTCCTTTCATTCAGTCAGTACCTTCAATCATTTCTGGACGTTTTTCAATGGCAAAAATCAATGAATATTGTAAATGCACAAACAGTAATTTCTCCGCATTGCAAGGTGCAATTCTGAAATTTTTTGCTTTTTCCCGCTCCTCTTAGCATGATAAAGAAGATTCAAAGAGAGTGAGGTGCCAGCTCCTTTCATTCAGTCAGTAGCTTCAAACATTTCTGGTATATGAATAACATGTTTTTCAATGGCAAAAATCAATGAATATTGTAAATGCACAAACAGTAATTTCTCCGCATTGCAAGCTGCAATTCTGAAATTTTTTGCTTTTTCCTGCTCCTCTTAGCATGATAAAGAAGATTCAAAGAGAGTGAGATGCCAGCTCCTTTCATTCAGTCAGTAGCTTCAATCATTTCTGGACGTTTTTCAATGGCAAAAATCAATGAATATTGTAAATGCACAAACAGTAATTTCTCCGCATTGCAAGGTGCAATTCTGAAATTTTTTGCTTTTTCCTGCTCCTCTTAGCATGATAAAGAAGATTCAAAGAGAGTGAGATGCCAGCTCCTTTCATTCAGTCAGTAGCTTCAATCATTTCTGGACGTTTTTCAATGGCAAAAATCAATGAATATTGTAAATGCACAAACAGTAATTTCTCCGCATTGCAAGGTGCAATTCTGAAATTTTTTGCTTTTTCCTGCTCCTCTTAGCATGATAAAGAAGATTCAAAGAGAGTGAGATGCCAGCTCCTTTCATTCAGTCAGTAGCTTCAAACATTTCTGGTATATGAATAACATGATGTTTTTTAATGGCAAAAATCAATGAATATTGTAAATGCACAAACAGTAATTTCTCCGCATTGCAAGGTGCAAGTCTGAAATTTTTTGCTTTTTCCTGCTCCTCTTAGCATGATAAAGAAGATTCAAAGAGAGTGAGATGCCAGCTACTTTCATTCAGTCAGTAGCTTCAATCATTTCTGGACGTTTTTCAATGGTAAAAATCAATGAATATTGTAAATGCACAAACAGTAATTTCTCAACATTGCAAGGTGCAATTCTGAAATTTTTTGCTTTTTCCTGCTCCTCTTAGCATGATAAAGAAGATTCAAAGAGAGTGAGATGCCAGCTCCTTTCATTCAGTCAGTAGCTTCAAACATTTCTGGTATATGAATAACATGTTTTTCAATGGCAAAAATCAATGAATATTGTAAATGCACAAACAGTAATTTCTCCGCATTGCAAGGTGCAATTCTGAAATTTTTTGATTTTTCCTGCTCCTCTTAGCATGATAAAGAAGATTCAAAGAGAGTGAGATGCCAGCTCCTTTCATTCAGTCAGTAGCTTCAATCATTTCTGGACGTTTTTCAATGGCAAAAATCAATGAATATTGTAAATGCACAAACAGTAATTTCTCCGCATTGCAAGGTGCAATTCTGAAATTTTTTGCTTTTTCCTGCTCCTCTTAGCATGATAAAGAAGATTCAAAGAGAGTGAGATGTCAGCTCCTTTCATTCAGTCAGTAGCTTCAAACATTTCTGGTATATGAATAACATGATGTTTTTCAATGGCAAAAATCAATGAATATTGTAAATGCACAAACAGTAATTTCTCTGCATTGCAAGGTGCAATTCTGAAATTTTTTGCTTTTTCCTGCTCCTCTTAGCATGATAAAGAAGATTCAAAGAGAGTGAGATGCCAGCTCCTTTCATTCAGTCAGTACCTTCAATCATTTCTGGACGTTTTTCAATGGCAAAAATCAATGAATATTGTAAATGCACAAACAGTAATTTCTCCGCATTGCAAGGTGCAATTCTGAAATTTTTTGCTTTTTCCCGCTCCTCTTAGCATGATAAAGAAGATTCAAAGAGAGTGAGGTGCCAGCTCCTTTCATTCAGTCAGTAGCTTCAAACATTTCTGGTATATGAATAACATGTTTTTCAATGGCAAAAATCAATGAATATTGTAAATGCACAAACAGTAATTTCTCCGCATTGCAAGCTGCAATTCTGAAATTTTTTGCTTTTTCCTGCTCCTCTTAGCATGATAAAGAAGATTCAAAGAGAGTGAGATGCCAGCTCCTTTCATTCAGTCAGTAGCTTCAATCATTTCTGGACGTTTTTCAATGGCAAAAATCAATGAATATTGTAAATGCACAAACAGTAATTTCTCCGCATTGCAAGGTGCAATTCTGAAATTTTTTGCTTTTTCCTGCTCCTCTTAGCATGATAAAGAAGATTCAAAGAGAGTGAGATGCCAGCTCCTTTCATTCAGTCAGTAGCTTCAATCATTTCTGGACGTTTTTCAATGGCAAAAATCAATGAATATTGTAAATGCACAAACAGTAATTTCTCCGCATTGCAAGGTGCAATTCTGAAATTTTTTGCTTTTTCCTGCTCCTCTTAGCATGATAAAGAAGATTCAAAGAGAGTGAGATGCCAGCTCCTTTCATTCAGTCAGTAGCTTCAAACATTTCTGGTATATGAATAACATGATGTTTTTCAATGGCAAAAATCAATGAATATTGTAAATGCACAAACAGTAATTTCTCCGCATTGCAAGGTGCAAGTCTGAAATTTTTTGCTTTTTCCTGCTCCTCTTAGCATGATAAAGAAGATTCAAAGAGAGTGAGATGCCAGCTACTTTCATTCAGTCAGTAGCTTCAATCATTTCTGGACGTTTTTCAATGGTAAAAATCAATGAATATTGTAAATGCACAAACAGTAATTTCTCAACATTGCAAGGTGCAATTCTGAAATTTTTTGCTTTTTCCTGCTCCTCTTAGCATGATAAAGAAGATTCAAAGAGAGTGAGATGCCAGCTCCTTTCATTCAGTCAGTAGCTTCAAACATTTCTGGTATATGAATAACATGTTTTTCAATGGCAAAAATCAATGAATATTGTAAATGCACAAACAGTAATTTCTCCGCATTGCAAGGTGCAATTCTGAAATTTTTTGATTTTTCCTGCTCCTCTTAGCATGATAAAGAAGATTCAAAGAGAGTGAGATGCCAGCTCCTTTCATTCAGTCAGTAGCTTCAATCATTTCTGGACGTTTTTCAATGGCAAAAATCAATGAATATTGTAAATGCACAAACAGTAATTTCTCCGCATTGCAAGGTGCAATTCTGAAATTTTTTGCTTTTTCCTGCTCCTCTTAGCATGATAAAGAAGATTCAAAGAGAGTGAGATGCCAGCTCCTTTCATTCAGTCAGTAGCTTCAATCATTTCTGGACGTTTTTCAATGGCAAAAATCAATGAATATTGTAAATGCACAAACAGTAATTTCTCCGCATTGCAAGGTGCAATTCTGAAATTTTTTGCTTTTTCCTGCTCCTCTTAGCATGATAAAGAAGATTCAAAGAGAGTGAGATGCCAGCTCCTTTCATTCAGTCAGTAGCTTCAAACATTTCTGGTATATGAATAACATGATGTTTTTCAATGGCAAAAATCAATGAATATTGTAAATGCACAAACAGTAATTTCTCCGCATTGCAAGGTGCAAGTCTGAAATTTTTTGCTTTTTCCTGCTCCTCTTAGCATGATAAAGAAGATTCAAAGAGAGTGAGATGCCAGCTACTTTCATTCAGTCAGTAGCTTCAATCATTTCTGGACGTTTTTCAATGGTAAAAATCAATGAATATTGTAAATGCACAAACAGTAATTTCTCCACATTGCAAGGTGCAATTCTGAAATTTTTTGCTTTTTCCTGCTCCTCTTAGCATGATAAAGAAGATTCAAAGAGAGTGAGATGCCAGCTCCTTTCATTCAGTCAGTAGCTTCAAACATTTCTGGTATATGAATAACATGATGTTTTTCAATGGCAAAAATCAATGAATATTGTAAATGCACAAACAGTAATTTCTCCGCATTGCAAGGTGCAATTCTGAAATTTTTTGCTTTTTCCTGCTCCTCTTAGCATGATAAAGAAGATTCAAAGAGAGTGAGATGCCAGCTCCTTTCATTCAGTCAGTAGCATCAAACATTTCTGGTATATGAATAACATGATGTTTTTCAATGGCAAAAATCAATGAATATTGTAAATGCACAAACAGTAATTTCTCCGCATTGCAAGGTGCAATTCTGAAATTGTTTGCTTTTTCCTGCTCCTCTTAGCATGATAAAGAAGATTCAAAGAGAGTGAGATGCCAGCTCCTTTCATTCAGTCAGTAGCTTCAATCATTTCTGGACGTTTTTCAATGGCAAAAATCAATGAATATTGTAAATGCACAAACAGTAATTTCTCCGCATTGCAAGGTGCAATTCTGAAATTTTTTGCTTTTTCCTGCTCCTCTTAGCATGATAAAGAAGATTCAAAGAGAGTGAGATGTCAGCTCCTTTCATTCAGTCAGTAGCTTCAAACATTTCTGGTATATGAATAACATGATGTTTTTCAATGGCAAAAATCAATGAATATTGTAAATGCACAAACAGTAATTTCTCTGCATTGCAAGGTGCAATTCTGAAATTTTTTGCTTTTTCCTGCTCCTCTTAGCATGATAAAGAAGATTCAAAGAGAGTGAGATGCCAGCTCCTTTCATTCAGTCAGTAGCTTCAATCATTTCTGGACGTTTTTCAATGGCAAAAATCAATGAATATTGTAAATGCACAAACAGTAATTTCTCCGCATTGCAAGGTGCAATTCTGAAATTTTTTGCTTTTTCCTGCTCCTCTTAGCATGATAAAGAAGAATCAAAGAGAGTGAGATGCCAGCTCCTTTCGTTCAGTCAGTAGCTTCAATCATTTCTGGACGTTTTTCAATGGCAAAAATCATTGAATAATATAAATGCACAAACAGTAATTTCTCCGCATTGCAAGGTGCAATTCTGAAATTTTTTACTTTTTCCTGCTCCTCTTAGCATGATAAAGAAGATTCAAAGAGAGTGAGATGCCAGCTCCTTTCATTCAGTCAGTAGCTTCAATCATTTCTGGTATATGAATAACATGATGTTTTTCAATGGCAAAAATCAATGAATATTGTAAATGCACAAACAGTAATTTCTCCGCATTGCAAGGTGCAATTCTGAAATTTTTTGCTTTTTCCTGCTCCTCTTAGCATGATAAAGAAGATTCAAAGAGAGTGAGATGCCAGCTCCTTTCATTCAGTCAGTAGCTTCAATCATTTCTGGACGTTTTTCAATGGCAAAAATCAATGAATATTGTAAATGCACAAACAGTAATTTCTCCGCATTGCAAGGTGCAATTCTGAAATTTTTTGCTTTTTCCTGCTCCTCTTAGCATGATAAAGAAGATTCAAAGAGAGTGAGATGCCAGCTCCTTTCATTCAGTCAGTAGCTTCAATCATTTCTGGACGTTTTTCAATGGCAAAAATCAATGAATATTGTAAATGCACAAACAGTAATTTCTCCGCATTGCAAGGTGCAATTCTGAAATTTTTTACTTTTTCCTGCTTCTCTTAGCATGATAAAGAAGATTCAAAGAGAGTGAGATGCCAGCTCCTTTCATTCAGTCAGTAGCTTCAATCATTTCTGGACGTTTTTCAATGGCAAAAATCAATGAATATTGTAAATGCACAAACAGTAATTTCTCCGCATTGCAAGGTGCAATTCTGAAATTTTTTGCTTTTTCCTGCTCCTCTTAGCATGATAAAGAAGATTCAAAGAGAGTGAGATGCCAGCTCCTTTCATTCAGTCAGTAGCTTCAAACATTTCTGGTATATGAATAACATGATGTTTTTCAATGGCAAAAATCAATGAATATTGTAAATGCACAAACAGTAATTTCTCCGCATTGCAAGGTTCAATTCTGAAATTTTTTGCTTTTTCCTGCTCCTCTTAGCATGATAAAGAAGATTCAAAGAGAGTGAGATGCCAGCTCCTTTCGTTCAGTCAGTAGCTTCAATCATTTCTGGACGTTTTTCAATGGCAAAAATCATTGAATATTATAAATGCACAAACAGTAATTTCTCCGCATTGCAAGGTGCAATTCTGAAATTTTTTGCTTTTTCCTGCTCCTCTTAGCATGATAAAGAAGATTCAAAGAGAGTGAGATGCCAGCTCCTTTCATTCAGTCAGTAGCTTCAAACATTTCTGGTATATGAATAACATGATGTTTTTCAATGGCAAAAATCAATGAATATTGTAAATGCACAAACAGTAATTTCTCCACATTGCAAGGTGCAATTCTGAAATTTTTTGCTTTTTCCTGCTCCTCTTAGCATGATAAAGAAGATTCAAAGAGAGTGAGATGCCAGCTCCTTTCATTCAGTCAGTAGCTTCAATCATTTCTGGACGTTTTTCAATGGCAAAAATCAATGAATATTGTAAATGCACAAACAGTAATTTCTCCGCATTGCAAGGTGCAATTCTGAAATTTTTTGCTTTTTCCTGCTCCTCTTAGCATGATAAAGAAGATTCAAAGAGAGTGAGATGCCAGCTCCTTTCATTCAGTCAGTAGCTTCAAACATTTCTGGTATATGAATAACATGATGTTTTTCAATGGCAAAAATCAATGAATATTGTAAATGCAAAAACAGTAATTTCTCCGCATTGCAAGGTGCAAGTCTGAAATTTTTTGCTTTTTCCTGCTCCTCTTAGCATGATAAAGAAGATTCAAAGAGAGTGAGATGCCAGCTACTTTCATTCAGTCAGTAGCTTCAATCATTTCTGGACGTTTTTCAATGGTAAAAATCAATGAATATTGTAAATGCACAAACAGTAATTTCTCCACATTGCAAGGTGCAATTCTGAAATTTTTTGCTTTTTCCTGCTCCTCTTAGCATGATAAAGAAGATTCAAAGAGAGTGAGATGCCAGCTCCTTTCATTCAGTCAGTAGCTTCAAACATTTATGGTATATGAATAACATGATGTTTTTCAATGGCAAAAATCAATGAATATTGTAAATGCACAAACAGTAATTTCTCCGCATTGCAAGGTGCAATTCTGAAATTTTTTGCTTTTTCCTGCTCCTCTTAGCATGATAAAGAAGATTCAAAGAGAGTGAGATGCCAGCTCCTTTCATTCAGTCAGTAGCTTCAATCATTTCTGGATGTTTTTCAATGGCAAAAATCAATGAATATTGTAAATGCACAAACTGTAATTTCTCCGCATTGCAAGGTGCAATTCTGAAATTTTTTGCTTTTTCCTGCTCCTCTTAGCATGATAAAGAAGATTCAAAGAGAGTGAGATGCCAGCTCCTTTCATTCAGTCAGTAGCTTCAATCATTTCTGGACGTTTTTCAATGGCAAAAATCAATGAATATTGTAAATGCACAAACAGTAATTTCTCCGCATTGCAAGGTGCAATTCTGAAATTTTTTGCTTTTTCCTGCTCCTCTTAGCATGATAAAGAAGATTCAAAGAGAGTGAGATGCCAGCTCCTTTCATTCAGTCAGTACCTTCAATCATTTCTGGACGTTTTTCAATGGCAAAAATCAATGAATATTGTAAATGCACAAACAGTAATTTCTCCGCATTGCAAGGTGCAATTCTGAAATTTTTTGCTTTTTCCCGCTCCTCTTAGCATGATAAAGAAGATTCAAAGAGAGTGAGGTGCCAGCTCCTTTCATTCAGTCAGTAGCTTCAAACATTTCTGGTATATGAATAACATGTTTTTCAATGGCAAAAATCAATGAATATTGTAAATGCACAAACAGTAATTTCTCCGCATTGCAAGCTGCAATTCTGAAATTTTTTGCTTTTTCCTGCTCCTCTTAGCATGATAAAGAAGATTCAAAGAGAGTGAGATGCCAGCTCCTTTCATTCAGTCAGTAGCTTCAATCATTTCTGGACGTTTTTCAATGGCAAAAATCAATGAATATTGTAAATGCACAAACAGTAATTTCTCCGCATTGCAAGGTGCAATTCTGAAATTTTTTGCTTTTTCCTGCTCCTCTTAGCATGATAAAGAAGATTCAAAGAGAGTGAGATGCCAGCTCCTTTCATTCAGTCAGTAGCTTCAATCATTTCTGGACGTTTTTCAATGGCAAAAATCAATGAATATTGTAAATGCACAAACAGTAATTTCTCCGCATTGCAAGGTGCAATTCTGAAATTTTTTGCTTTTTCCTGCTCCTCTTAGCATGATAAAGAAGATTCAAAGAGAGTGAGATGCCAGCTCCTTTCATTCAGTCAGTAGCTTCAAACATTTCTGGTATATGAATAACATGATGTTTTTCAATGGCAAAAATCAATGAATATTGTAAATGCACAAACAGTAATTTCTCCGCATTGCAAGGTGCAAGTCTGAAATTTTTTGCTTTTTCCTGCTCCTCCTAGCATGATAAAGAAGATTCAAAGAGAGTGAGATGCCAGCTACTTTCATTCAGTCAGTAGCTTCAATCATTTCTGGACGTTTTTCAATGGTAAAAATCAATGAATATTGTAAATGCACAAACAGTAATTTCTCCACATTGCAAGGTGCAATTCTGAAATTTTTTGCTTTTTCCTGCTCCTCTTAGCATGATAAAGAAGATTCAAAGAGAGTGAGATGCCAGCTCCTTTCATTCAGTCAGTAGCTTCAAACATTTCTGGTATATGAATAACATGATGTTTTTCAATGGCAAAAATCAATGAATATTGTAAATGCACAAACAGTAATTTCTCCGCATTGCAAGGTGCAATTCTGAAATTTTTTGCTTTTTCCTGCTCCTCTTAGCATGATAAAGAAGATTCAAAGAGAGTGAGATGCCAGCTCCTTTCATTCAGTCAGTAGCTTCAAACATTTCTGGTATATGAATAACATGATGTTTTTCAATGGCAAAAATCAATGAATATTGTAAATGCACAAACAGTAATTTCTCCGCATTGCAAGGTGCAATTCTGAAATTTTTTGCTTTTTCCTGCTCCTCTTAGCATGATAAAGAAGATTCAAAGAGAGTGAGATGCCAGCTCCTTTCATTCAGTCAGTAGCTTCAATCATTTCTGGACGTTTTTCAATGGCAAAAATCAATGAATATTGTAAATGCACAAACAGTAATTTCTCCGTATTGCAAGGTGCAATTCTGAAATTTTTTGCTTTTTCCTGCTCCTCTTAGCATGATAAAGAAGATTCAAAGAGAGTGAGATGTCAGCTCCTTTCATTCAGTCAGTAGCTTCAAACATTTCTGGTATATGAATAACATGATGTTTTTCAATGGCAAAAATCAATGAATATTGTAAATGCACAAACAGTAATTTCTCCGCATTGCAAGGTGCAATTCTGAAATTTTTTGCTTTTTCCTGCTCCTCTTAGCATGATAAAGAAGATTCAAAGAGAGTGAGATGCCAGCTCCTTTCATTCAGTCAGTAGCTTCAATCATTTCTGGACGTTTTTCAATGGCAAAAATCAATGAATATTGTAAATGCACAAACAGTAATTTCTCCGCATTGCAAGGTGCAATTCTGAAATTTTTTGCTTTTTCCTGCTCCTCTTAGCATGATAAAGAAGATTCAAAGAGAGTGAGATGCCAGCTCCTTTCGTTCAGTCAGTAGCTTCAATCATTTCTGGACGTTTTTCAATGGCAAAAATCATTGAATATTATAAATGCACAAACAGTAATTTCTCCGCATTGCAAGGTGCAATTCTGAAATTTTTTACTTTTTCCTGCTCCTCTTAGCATGATAAAGAAGATTCAAAGAGAGTGAGATGCCAGCTCCTTTCATTCAGTCAGTAGCTTCAATCATTTCTGGTATATGAATAACATGATGTTTTTCAATGGCAAAAATCAATGAATATTGTAAATGCACAAACAGTAATTTCTCCGCATTGCAAGGTGCAATTCTGAAATTTTTTGCTTTTTCCTGCTCCTCTTAGCATGATAAAGAAGATTCAAAGAGAGTGAGATGCCAGCTCCTTTTATTCAGTCAGTAGCTTCAATCATTTCTGGACGTTTTTCAATGGCAAAAATCAATGAATATTGTAAATGCACAAACAGTAATTTCTCCGCATTGCAAGGTGCAATTCTGAAATTTTTTGCTTTTTCCTGCTCCTCTTAGCATGATAAAGAAGATTCAAAGAGAGTGAGATGCCAGCTCCTTTCGTTCAGTCAGTAGTTTCAATCATTTCTGGACGTTTTTCAATGGCAAAAATCATTGAATATTATAAATGCACAAACAGTAATTTCTCCGCATTGCAAGGTGCAATTCTGAAATTTTTTACTTTTTCCTGCTCCTCTTAGCATGATAAAGAAGATTCAAAGAGAGTGAGATGCCAGCTCCTTTCATTCAGTCAGTAGCTTCAATCATTTCTGGTATATGAATAACATGATGTTTTTCAATGGCAAAAATCAATGAATATTGTAAATGCACAAACAGTAATTTCTCCGCATTGCAAGGTGCAATTCTGAAATTTTTTGCTTTTTCCTGCTCCTCTTAGCATGATAAAGAAGATTCAAAGAGAGTGAGATGCCAGCTCCTTTCATTCAGTCAGTAGCTTCAATCATTTCTGGACGTTTTTCAATGGCAAAAATCAATGAATATTGTAAATGCACAAACAGTAATTTCTCCGCATTGCAAGGTGCAATTCTGAAATTTTTTGCTTTTTCCTGCTCCTCTTAGCATGATAAAGAAGATTCAAAGAGAGTGAGATGCCAGCTCCTTTCATTCAGTCAGTAGCTTCAATCATTTCTGGACGTTTTTCAATGGCAAAAATCAATGAATATTGTAAATGCACAAACAGTAATTTCTCCGCATTGCAAGGTGCAATTCTGAAATTTTTTGCTTTTTCCTGCTCCTCTTAGCATGATAAAGAAGATTCAAAGAGAGTGAGATGCCAGCTCCTTTCATTCAGTCAGTAGCTTCAAACATTTCTGGTATATGAATAACATGATGTTTTTCAATGGCAAAAATCAATGAATATTGTAAATGCACAAACAGTAATTTCTCCGCATTGCAAGGTGCAATTCTGAAATTTTTTGCTTTTTCCTGCTCCTCTTAGCATGATAAAGAAGATTCAAAGAGAGTGAGATGTCAGCTCCTTTCATTCAGTCAGTAGCTTCAAACATTTCTGGTATATGAATAACATGATGTTTTTCAATGGCAAAAATCAATGAATATTGTAAATGCACAAACAGTAATTTCTCCGCATTGCAAGGTGCAATTCTGAAATTTTTTGCTTTTTCCTGCTCCTCTTAGCATGATAAAGAAGATTCAAAGAGAGTGAGATGCCAGCTCCTTTCATTCAGTCAGTAGCTTCAATCATTTCTGGACGTTTTTCAATGGCAAAAATCAATGAATATTGTAAATGCACAAACAGTAATTTCTCCGCATTGCAAGGTGCAATTCTGAAATTTTTTGCTTTTTCCTGCTCCTCTTAGCATGATAAAGAAGATTCAAAGAGAGTGAGATGCCAGCTCCTTTCATTCAGTCAGTAGCTTCAATCATTTCTGGACGTTTTTCAATGGCAAAAATCATTGAATATTATAAATGCACAAACAGTAATTTCTCCGCATTGCAAGGTGCAGTTCTGAAATTTTTTACTTTTTCCTGCTCCTCTTAGCATGATAAAGAAGATTCAAAGAGAGTGAGATGCCAGCTCCTTTCATTCAGTCAGTAGCTTCAATCATTTCTGGTATATGAATAACATGATGTTTTTCAATGGCAAAAATCAATGAATATTGTAAATGCACAAACAGTAATTTCTCCGCATTGCAAGGTGCAATTCTGAAATTTTTTGCTTTTTCCTGCTCCTCTTAGCATGATAAAGAAGATTCAAAGAGAGTGAGATGCCAGCTCCTTTCATTCAGTCAGTAGCTTCAATCATTTCTGGACGTTTTTCAATGGCAAAAATCAATGAATATTGTAAATGCACAAACAGTAATTTCTCCGCATTGCAAGGTGCAATTCTGAAATTTTTTGCTTTTTCCTGCTCCTCTTAGCATGATAAAGAAGATTCAAAGAGAGTGAGATGCCAGCTCCTTTCATTCAGTCAGTAGCTTCAAACATTTCTGGTATATGAATAACATGATGTTTTTCAATGGCAAAAATCAATGAATATTGTAAATGCACAAACAGTAATTTCTCCGCATTGCAAGGTGCAATTCTGAAATTTTTTGCTTTTTCCTGCTGCTCTTAGCATGATAAAGAAGATTCAAAGAGAGTGAGATGCCAGCTCCTTTCATTCAGTCAGTAGCTTCAATCATTTCTGGACGTTTTTCAATGGCAAAAATCAATGAATATTGTAAATGCACAAACAGTAATTTCTCCGCATTGCAAGGTGCAATTCTGAAATTTTTTGCTTTTTCCTGCTCCTCTTAGCATGATAAACATGATTCAAAGAGAGTGAGATGCCAGCTCCTTTCATTCAGTCAGTAGCTTCAATCATTTCTGGACGTTTTTCAATGGCAAAAATCAATGAATATTGTAAATGCACAAACAGTAATTTCTCCGCATTGCAAGGTGCAATTCTGAAATTTTTTGCTTTTTCCTGCTCCTCTTAGCATGATAAAGAAGATTCAAAGAGAGTGAGATGCCAGCTCCTTTCATTCAGTCAGTAGCTTCAAACATTTCTGGTATATGAATAACATGATGTTTTTCAATGGCAAAAATCAATGAATATTGTAAATGCACAAACAGTAATTTCTCCGCATTGCAAGGTGCAATTCTGAAATTTTTTGCTTTTTCCTGCTCCTCTTAGCATGATAAAGAAGATTCAAAGAGAGTGAGATGCCAGCTCCTTTCATTCAGTCGGTAGCTTCAATCATTTCTGGACGTTTTTCAATTGCAAAAATCAATGAATATTGTAAATGCACAAACAGTAATTTCTCCGCATTGCAAGGTGCAATTCTGAAATTTTTTGCTTTTTCCTGCTCCTCTTAGCATGATAAAGACGATTCAAAGAGAGTGAGATGCCAGCTACTTTCATTCAGTCAGTAGCTTCAATCATTTCTGGTATATGAATAACATGATGTTTTTCAATGGCAAAAATCAATGAATATTGTAAATGCACAAACAGTAATTTCTCCGCATTGCAAGGTGCAATTCTGAAATTTTTTGCTTTTTCCTGCTCCTCTTAGCATGATAAAGAAGATTCAAAGAGAGTGAGATGCCAGCTCCTTTTATTCAGTCAGTAGCTTCAATCATTTCTGGTATATGAATAACATGATGTTTTTCAATGGCAAAAATCAATGAATATTGTAAATGCACAAACAGTAATTTATCCGCATTGCAAGGTGCAATTCTGAAATTTTTTGCTTTTTCCTGCTCCTCTTAGCATGATAAAGAAGATTCAAAGAGAGTGAGATGCCAGCTCCTTTCATTCAGTCAGTAGCTTCAAACATTTCTGGTATATGAATAACATGATGTTTTTCAATGGCAAAAATCAATGAATATTGTAAATGCACAAACAGTAATTTCTCCGCATTGCAAGGTGCAATTCTGAAATTTTTTGATTTTTCCTGCTCCTCTTAGCATGATAAAGAAGATTCAAAGAGAGTGAGATGCCAGCTCCTTTCATTCAGTCAGTAGCTTCAATCATTTCTGGACGTTTTTCAATGGCAAAAATCAATGAATATTGTAAATGCACAAACAGTAATTTCTCCGCATTGCAAGGTGCAATTCTGAAATTTTTTGCTTTTTCCTGCTCCTCTTAGCATGATAAAGAAGATTCAAAGAGAGTGAGATGCCAGCTCCTTTCATTCAGTCAGTAGCTTCAATCATTTCTGGACGTTTTTCAATGGCAAAAATCAATGAATATTGTAAATGCACAAACAGTAATTTCTCCGCATTGCAAGGTGCAATTCTGAAATTTTTTGCTTTTTCCTGCTCCTCTTAGCATGATAAAGAAGATTCAAAGATAGTGAGATGCCAGCTCCTTTCATTCAGTCAGTAGCTTCAATAATTTCTGGTATATGAATAACATGATGTTTTTCAATGGCAAAAATCAATGAATATTGTAAATGCACAAACAGTAATTTCTCCGCATTGCAAGGTGCAATTCTGAAATTTTTTGCTTTTTCCTGCTCCTCTTAGCATGATAAAGAAGATTCAAAGAGAGTGAGATGCCAGCTCCTTTCATTCAGTCAGTAGCTTCAATCATTTCTGGACGTTTTTCAATGGCAAAAATCAATGAATATTGTAAATGCACAAACAGTAATTTCTCTGCATTGCAAGGTGCAATTCTGAAATTTTTTGCTTTTTCCTGCTCCTCTTAGCATGATAAACAAGATTCAAAGAGAGTGAGATGCCAGCTCCTTTCATTCAGTCAGTAGCTTCAATCATTTCTGGACGTTTTTCAATGGCAAAAATCAATGAATATTGTAAATGCACAAACAGTAATTTCTCCGCATTGCAAGGTGCAATTCAGAAATTTTTTGCTTTTTCCTGCTCCTCTTAGCATGATAAAGAAGATTCAAAGAGAGTGAGATGCCAGCTCCTTTCATTCAGTCAGTAGCTTCAATCGTTTCTGGTATATGAATAACATGATGTTTTTCAATGGCAAAAATCAATGAATATTGTAAATGCACAAACAGTAATTTCTCCGCATTGCAAGGTGCAATTCTGAAATTTTTTGCTTTTTCCTGCTCCTCTTAGCATGATAAAGAAGATTCAAAGAGAGTGAGATGCCAGCTCCTTTCATTCAGTCAGTAGCTTCAATCATTTCTGGTATATGAATAACATGATGTTTTTCAATGGCAAAAATCAATGAATATTGTAAATGCACAAACAGTAATTTATCCGCATTGCAAGGTGCAATTCTGAAATTTTTTGCTTTTTCCTGCTCCTCTTAGCATGATAAAGAAGATTCAAAGAGAGTGAGATGCTAGCTCCTTTCATTCAGTCAGTAGCTTCAAACATTTCTGGTATATGAATAACATGATGTTTTTCCATGGCAAAAATCAATGAATATTGTAAATGAACAAACAGTAATTTCTCCGCATTGCAAGGTGCAATTCTGAAATTTTTTGCTTTTTCCTGCTCCTCTTAGCATGATAAAGAAGATTCAAAGAGAGTGAGATGCCAGCTCCTTTCATTCAGTCAGTAGCTTCAATCATTTCTGGACGTTTTTCAATGGCAAAAATCAATGAATATTGTAAATGCACAAACAGTAATTTCTCCGCATTGCAAGGTGCAATTCTGAAATTTTTTGCTTTTTCCTGCTCCTCTTAGCATGATAAAGAAGATTCAAAGAGAGTGAGATGCCAGCTCCTTTCATTCAGTCAGTAGCTTCAATCATTTCTGGTATATGAATAACATGATGTTTTCCAATGGCAAAAATCAATGAATTTTGTAAATGCACAAACAGTAATTTCTCCGCATTGCAAGGTGCAATTCTGAAATTTTTTGCTTTTTCCTGCTCCTCTTAGCATGATAAAGAAGATTCAAAGAGAGTGAGATGCCAGCTCCTTTCATTCAGTCAGTAGCTTCAATCATTTCTGGACGTTTTTCAATGGCAAAAATCAATGAATATTGTAAATGCACAAACAGTAATTTCTCCACATTGCAAGGTGCAATTCTGAATTTTTTTGCTTTTTCCTGCTCCTCTTAGCATGATAAAGAAGATTCAAAGAGAGTGAGATGCCAGCTCCTTTCATTCAGTCAGTAGCTTCAATCATTTCTGGTATATGAATAACATGATGTTTTTCAATGGCAAAAATCAATGAATATTGTAAATGCACAAACAGTAATTTATCCGCATTGCAAGGTGCAATTCTGAAATTTTTTGCTTTTTCCTGCTCCTCTTAGCATGATAAAGAAGATTCAAAGAGAGTGAGATGCCAGCTCCTTTCATTCAGTCAGTAGCTTCAAACATTTCTGGTATATGAATAAAATGATGTTTTTCAATGGCAAAAATCAATGAATATTGTAAATGCACAAACAGTAATTCCTCCGCATTGCAAGGTGCAATTCTGAAATTTTTTGATTTTTCCTGCTCCTCTTAGCATGATAAAGAAGATTCAAAGAGAGTGAGATGCCAGCTCCTTTCATTCAGTCAGTAGCTTCAATCATTTCTGGCCGTTTTTCAATGGCAAAAATCAATGAATATTGTAAATGCACAAACAGTAATTTCTCCGCATTGCAAGGTGCAATTCTGAAATTTTTTGCTTTTTCCTGCTCCTCTTAGCATGATAAAGAAGATTCAAAGAGAGTGAGATGCCAGCTCCTTTCATTCAGTCAGTAGCTTCAATCATTTCTGGCCGTTTTTCAATGGCAAAAATCAATGAATATTGTAAATGCACAAACAGTAATTTCTCCGCATTGCAAGGTGCAATTCTGAAATTTTTTGCTTTTTCCTGCTCCTCTTAGCATGATAAAGAAGATTCAAAGAGAGTGAGATGCCAGCTCCTTTCATTCAGTCAGTAGCTTCAAACATTTCTGGTATATGAATAACATGATGTTTTTCAATGGCAAAAATCAATGAATATTGTAAATGCACAAACAGTAATTTCTCCGCATTGCAAGGTGCAATTCTGAAATTTTTTGCTTTTTCCTGCTCCTCTTAGCATGATAAAGAAGATTCAAAGAGAGTGAGATGCCAGCTCCTTTCGTTCAGTCAGTAGCTTCAATCATTTCTGGACGTTTTTCAATGGCAAAAATCAGTGAATATTATAAATGCACAAACAGTAATTTCTCCGCATTGCAAGGTGCAATTCTGAAATTTTTTACTTTTTCCTGCTCCTCTTAGCATGATAAAGAAGATTCAAAGAGAGTGAGATGCCAGCTCCTTTCATTCAGTCAGTAGCTTCAATCATTTCTGGTATATGAATAACATGATGTTTTTCAATGGCAAAAATCAATGAATATTGTAAATGCACAAACAGTAATTTCTCCGCATTGCAAGGTGCAATTCTGAAATTTTTTGCTTTTTCCTGCTCCTCTTAGCATGATAAAGAAGATTCAAAGAGAGTGAGATGCCAGCTCCTTTCATTCAGTCAGTAGCTTCAATCATTTCTGGACGTTTTTCAATGGCAAAAATCAATGAATATTGTAAATGCACAAACAGTAATTTCTCCGCATTGCAAGGTGCAATTCTGAAATTTTTTGCTTTTTCCTGCTCCTCTTAGCATGATAAACAAGATTCAAAGAGAGTGAGATGCCAGCTCCTTTCATTCAGTCAGTAGCTTCAAACATTTCTGGTATATGAATAACATGATGTTTTTCAATGGCAAAAATCAATGAATATTGTAAATGCACAAACAGTAATTTCTCCGCATTGCAAGGTGCAATTCTGAAATTTTTTGCTTTTTCCTGCTCCTCTTAGCATGATAAAGAAGATTCAAAGAGAGTGAGATGCCAGCTCCTTTCATTCAGTCAGTAGCTTCAATCATTTCTGGACGTTTTTCAATGCAAAAATCAATGAATATTGTAAATGCACAAACAGTAATTTCTCTGCATTGCAAGGTGCAATTCTGAAATTTTTTGCTTTTTCCTGCTCCTCTTAGCATGATAAAGAAGATTCAAAGAGAGTGAGATGCCAGCTCCTTTCATTCAGTCAGTAGCTTCAAACATTTCTGGTATATGAATAACATGATGTTTTTCAATGGCAAAAATCAATGAATATTGTAAATGCACAAACAGTAATTTCTCCGCATTGCAAGGTGCAATTCTGAAATTTTTTGCTTTTTCCTGCTCCTCTTAGCATGATAAAGAAGATTCAAAGAGAGTGAGATGCCAGCTCCTTTCATTCAGTCAGTAGCTTCAATCATTTCTGGACGTTTTTCAATGGCAAAAATCAATGAATATTGTAAATGCACAAACAGTAATTTCTCCGCATTGCAAGGTGCAATTCTGAAATTTTTTGCTTTTTCCTGCTCCTCTTAGCATGATAAAGAAGATTCAAAGATAGTGAGATGCCAGCTCCTTTCATTCAGTCAGTAGCTTCAATCATTTCTGGTATATGAATAACATGATGTTTTTCAATGGCAAAAATCAATGAATATTGTAAATGCACAAACAGTAATTTCTCCGCATTGCAAGGTGCAATTCTGAAATTTTTTGCTTTTTCCTGCTCCTCTTAGCATGATAAAGAAGATTCAAAGAGAGTGAGATGCCAGCTCCTTTCATTCAGTCAGTAGCTTCAATCATTTCTGGACGTTTTTCAATGGCAAAAATCAATGAATATTGTAAATGCACAAACAGTAATTTCTCTGCATTGCAAGGTGCAATTCTGAAATTTTTTGCTTTTTCCTGCTCCTCTTAGCATGATAAACAAGATTCAAAGAGAGTGAGATGCCAGCTCCTTTCATTCAGTCAGTAGCTTCAATCATTTCTGGACGTTTTTCAATGGCAAAAATCAATGAATATTGTAAATGCACAAACAGTAATTTCTCCGCATTGCAAGGTGCAATTCAGAAATTTTTTGCTTTTTCCTGCTCCTCTTAGCATGATAAAGAAGATTCAAAGAGAGTGAGATGCCAGCTCCTTTCATTCAGTCAGTAGCTTCAATCGTTTCTGGTATATGAATAACATGATGTTTTTCAATGGCAAAAATCAATGAATATTGTAAATGCACAAACAGTAATTTCTCCGCATTGCAAGGTGCAATTCTGAAATTTTTTGCTTTTTCCTGCTCCTCTTAGCATGATAAAGAAGATTCAAAGAGAGTGAGATGCCAGCTCCTTTCATTCAGTCAGTAGCTTCAATCATTTCTGGTATATGAATAACATGATGTTTTTCAATGGCAAAAATCAATGAATATTGTAAATGCACAAACAGTAATTTATCCGCATTGCAAGGTGCAATTCTGAAATTTTTTGCTTTTTCCTGCTCCTCTTAGCATGATAAAGAAGATTCAAAGAGATTGAGATGCCAGCTCCTTTCATTCAGTCAGTAGCTTCAAACATTTCTGGTATATGAATAACATGATGTTTTTCCATGGCAAAAATCAATGAATATTGTAAATGAACAAACAGTAATTTCTCCACATTGCAAGGTGCAATTCTGAAATTTTTTGCTTTTTCCTGCTCCTCTTAGCATGATAAAGAAGATTCAAAGAGAGTGAGATGCCAGCTAATTTCATTCAGTCAGTAGCTTCAATCATTTCTGGACGTTTTTCAATGGCAAAAATCAATGAATATTGTAAATGCACAAACAGTAATTTCTCCGCATTGCAAGGTGCAATTCTGAAATTTTTTGCTTTTTCCTGCTCCTCTTAGCATGATAAACAAGATTCAAAGAGAGTGAGATGCCAGCTCCTTTCATTCAGTCAGTAGCTTCAATCATTTCTGGACGTTTTTCAATGGCAAAAATCAATGAATATTGTAAATGCACAAACAGTAATTTCTCCGCATTGCAAGGTGCAATTCTGAAATTTTTTGCTTTTTCCTGCTCCTCTTAGCATGATAAAGAAGATTCAAAGAGAGTGAGATGCCAGCTCCTTTCATTCAGTCAGTAGCTTCAATCATTTCTGGCCGTTTTTCAATGGCAAAAATCAATGAATATTGTAAATGCACAAACAGTAATTTCTCCGCATTGCAAGGTGCAATTCTGAAATTTTTTGCTTTTTCCTGCTCCTCTTAGCATGATAAAGAAGATTCAAAGAGAGTGAGATGCCAGCTCCTTTCATTCAGTCAGTAGCTTCAAACATTTCTGGTATATGAATAACATGATGTTTTTCAATGGCAAAAATCAATGAATATTGTAAATGCACAAACAGTAATTTCTCCGCATTGCAAGGTGCAATTCTGAAATTTTTTGCTTTTTCCTGCTCCTCTTAGCATGATAAAGAAGATTCAAAGAGAGTGAGATGCCAGCTCCTTTCGTTCAGTCAGTAGCTTCAATCATTTCTGGACGTTTTTCAATGGCAAAAATCATTGAATATTATAAATGCACAAACAGTAATTTCTCCGCATTGCAAGGTGCAATTCTGAAATTTTTTACTTTTTCCTGCTCCTCTTAGCATGATAAAGAAGATTCAAAGAGAGTGAGATGCCAGCTCCTTTCATTCAGTCAGTAGCTTCAATCATTTCTGGTATATGAATAACATGATGTTTTTCAATGGCAAAAATCAATGAATATTGTAAATGCACAAACAGTAATTTCTCCACATTGCAAGGTGCAATTCTGAAATTTTTTGCTTTTTCCTGCTCCTCTTAGCATGATAAAGAAGATTCAAAGAGAGTGAGATGCCAGCTCCTTTCATTCAGTCAGTAGCTTCAATCATTTCTGGACGTTTTTCAATTGCAAAAATCAATGAATATTGTAAATGCACAAACAGTAATTTCTCCGCATTGCAAGGTGCAATTCTGAAATTTTTTGCTTTTTCCTGCTCCTCTTAGCATGATAAAGACGATTCAAAGAGAGTGAGATGCCAGCTACTTTCATTCAGTCAGTAGCTTCAATCATTTCTGGTATATGAATAACATGATGTTTTTCAATGGCAAAAATCAATGAATATTGTAAATGCACAAACAGTAATTTCTCCGCATTGCAAGGTGCAATTCTGAAATTTTTTGCTTTTTCCTGCTCCTCTTAGCATGATAAAGAAGATTCAAAGAGAGTGAGATGCCAGCTCCTTTCATTCAGTCAGTAGCTTCAATCATTTCTGGTATATGAATAACATGATGTTTTTCAATGGCAAAAATCAATGAATATTGTAAATGCACAAACAGTAATTTCTCCGCATTGCAAGGTGCAATTCTGAAATTTTTTGCTTTTTCCTGCTCCTCTTAGCATGATAAAGAAGATTCAAAGAGAGTGAGATGCCAGCTCCTTTCATTCAGTCAGTAGCTTCAATCATTTCTGGACGTTTTTCAATGGCAAAAATCAATGAATATTGTAAATGCACAAACAGTAATTTCTCCGCATTGCAAGGTGCAATTCTGAAATTTTTTGCTTTTTCCTGCTCCTCTTAGCATGATAAACAAGATTCAAAGAGAGTGAGATGCCAGCTCCTTTCATTCAGTCAGTAGCTTCAAACATTTCTGGTATATGAATAACATGATGTTTTTCAATGGCAAAAATCAATGAATATTGTAAATGCACAAACAGTAATTTCTCCGCATTGCAAGGTGCAATTCTGAAATTTTTTGCTTTTTCCTGCTCCTCTTAGCATGATAAAGAAGATTCAAAGAGAGTGAGATGCCAGCTCCTTTCATTCAGTCAGTAGCTTCAATCATTTCTGGACGTTTTTCAATGCAAAAATCAATGAATATTGTAAATGCACAAACAGTAATTTCTCTGCATTGCAAGGTGCAATTCTGAAATTTTTTGCTTTTTCCTGCTCCTCTTAGCATGATAAAGAAGATTCAAAGAGAGTGAGATGCCAGCTCCTTTCATTCAGTCAGTAGCTTCAAACATTTCTGGTATATGAATAACATGATGTTTTTCAATGGCAAAAATCAATGAATATTGTAAATGCACAAACAGTAATTTCTCCGCATTGCAAGGTGCAATTCTGAAATTTTTTGCTTTTTCCTGCTCCTCTTAGCATGATAAAGAAGATTCAAAGAGAGTGAGATGCCAGCTCCTTTCATTCAGTCAGTAGCTTCAATCATTTCTGGACGTTTTTCAATGGCAAAAATCAATGAATATTGTAAATGCACAAACAGTAATTTCTCCGCATTGCAAGGTGCAATTCTGAAATTTTTTGCTTTTTCCTGCTCCTCTTAGCATGATAAAGAAGATTCAAAGATAGTGAGATGCCAGCTCCTTTCATTCAGTCAGTAGCTTCAATCATTTCTGGTATATGAATAACATGATGTTTTTCAATGGCAAAAATCAATGAATATTGTAAATGCACAAACAGTAATTTCTCCGCATTGCAAGGTGCAATTCTGAAATTTTTTGCTTTTTCCTGCTCCTCTTAGCATGATAAAGAAGATTCAAAGAGAGTGAGATGCCAGCTCCTTTCATTCAGTCAGTAGCTTCAATCATTTCTGGACGTTTTTCAATGGCAAAAATCAATGAATATTGTAAATGCACAAACAGTAATTTCTCTGCATTGCAAGGTGCAATTCTGAAATTTTTTGCTTTTTCCTGCTCCTCTTAGCATGATAAACAAGATTCAAAGAGAGTGAGATGCCAGCTCCTTTCATTCAGTCAGTAGCTTCAATCATTTCTGGACGTTTTTCAATGGCAAAAATCAATGAATATTGTAAATGCACAAACAGTTATTTCTCCGCATTGCAAGGTGCAATTCAGAAATTTTTTGCTTTTTCCTGCTCCTCTTAGCATGATAAAGAAGATTCAAAGAGAGTGAGATGCCAGCTCCTTTCATTCAGTCAGTAGCTTCAAACATTTCTGGTATATGAATAACATGATGTTTTTCAATGGCAAAAATCAATGAATATTGTAAATGCACAAACAGTAATTTCTCCGCATTGCAAGGTGCAATTCTGAAATTTTTTGCTTTTTCCTGCTCCTCTTAGCATGATAAAGAAGATTCAAAGAGAGTGAGATGCCAGCTCCTTTCATTCAGTCAGTAGCTTCAATCATTTCTGGACGTTTTTCAATGCAAAAATCAATGAATATTGTAAATGCACAAACAGTAATTTCTCTGCATTGCAAGGTGCAATTCTGAAATTTTTTGCTTTTTCCTGCTCCTCTTAGCATGATAAAGAAGATTCAAAGAGAGTGAGATGCCAGCTCCTTTCATTCAGTCAGTAGCTTCAAACATTTCTGGTATATGAATAACATGATGTTTTTCAATGGCAAAAATCAATGAATATTGTAAATGCACAAACAGTAATTTCTCCGCATTGCAAGGTGCAATTCTGAAATTTTTTGCTTTTTCCTGCTCCTCTTAGCATGATAAAGAAGATTCAAAGAGAGTGAGATGCCAGCTCCTTTCATTCAGTCAGTAGCTTCAATCATTTCTGGACGTTTTTCAATGGCAAAAATCAATGAATATTGTAAATGCACAAACAGTAATTTCTCCGCATTGCAAGGTGCAATTCTGAAATTTTTTGCTTTTTCCTGCTCCTCTTAGCATGATAAAGAAGATTCAAAGATAGTGAGATGCCAGCTCCTTTCATTCAGTCAGTAGCTTCAATCATTTCTGGTATATGAATAACATGATGTTTTTCAATGGCAAAAATCAATGAATATTGTAAATGCACAAACAGTAATTTCTCCGCATTGCAAGGTGCAATTCTGAAATTTTTTGCTTTTTCCTGCTCCTCTTAGCATGATAAAGAAGATTCAAAGAGAGTGAGATGCCAGCTCCTTTCATTCAGTCAGTAGCTTCAATCATTTCTGGACGTTTTTCAATGGCAAAAATCAATGAATATTGTAAATGCACAAACAGTAATTTCTCTGCATTGCAAGGTGCAATTCTGAAATTTTTTGCTTTTTCCTGCTCCTCTTAGCATGATAAACAAGATTCAAAGAGAGTGAGATGCCAGCTCCTTTCATTCAGTCAGTAGCTTCAATCATTTCTGGACGTTTTTCAATGGCAAAAATCAATGAATATTGTAAATGCACAAACAGTAATTTCTCCGCATTGCAAGGTGCAATTCAGAAATTTTTTGCTTTTTCCTGCTCCTCTTAGCATGATAAAGAAGATTCAAAGAGAGTGAGATGCCAGCTCCTTTCATTCAGTCAGTAGCTTCAATCGTTTCTGGTATATGAATAACATGATGTTTTTCAATGGCAAAAATCAATGAATATTGTAAATGCACAAACAGTAATTTCTCCGCATTGCAAGGTGCAATTCTGAAATTTTTTGCTTTTTCCTGCTCCTCTTAGCATGATAAAGAAGATTCAAAGAGAGTGAGATGCCAGCTCCTTTCATTCAGTCAGTAGCTTCAATCATTTCTGGTATATGAATAACATGATGTTTTTCAATGGCAAAAATCAATGAATATTGTAAATGCACAAACAGTAATTTATCCGCATTGCAAGGTGCAATTCTGAAATTTTTTGCTTTTTCCTGCTCCTCTTAGCATGATAAAGAAGATTCAAAGAGATTGAGATGCCAGCTCCTTTCATTCAGTCAGTAGCTTCAAACATTTCTGGTATATGAATAACATGATGTTTTTCCATGGCAAAAATCAATGAATATTGTAAATGAACAAACAGTAATTTCTCCACATTGCAAGGTGCAATTCTGAAATTTTTTGCTTTTTCCTGCTCCTCTTAGCATGATAAAGAAGATTCAAAGAGAGTGAGATGCCAGCTAATTTCATTCAGTCAGTAGCTTCAATCATTTCTGGACGTTTTTCAATGGCAAAAATCAATGAATATTGTAAATGCACAAACAGTAATTTCTCCGCATTGCAAGGTGCAATTCTGAAATTTTTTGCTTTTTCCTGCTCCTCTTAGCATGATAAACAAGATTCAAAGAGAGTGAGATGCCAGCTCCTTTCATTCAGTCAGTAGCTTCAATCATTTCTGGACGTTTTTCAATGGCAAAAATCAATGAATATTGTAAATGCACAAACAGTAATTTCTCCGCATTGCAAGGTGCAATTCTGAAATTTTTTGCTTTTTCCTGCTCCTCTTAGCATGATAAAGAAGATTCAAAGAGAGTGAGATGCCAGCTCCTTTCATTCAGTCAGTAGCTTCAATCATTTCTGGCCGTTTTTCAATGGCAAAAATCAATGAATATTGTAAATGCACAAACAGTAATTTCTCCGCATTGCAAGGTGCAATTCTGAAATTTTTTGCTTTTTCCTGCTCCTCTTAGCATGATAAAGAAGATTCAAAGAGAGTGAGATGCCAGCTCCTTTCATTCAGTCAGTAGCTTCAAACATTTCTGGTATATGAATAACATGATGTTTTTCAATGGCAAAAATCAATGAATATTGTAAATGCACAAACAGTAATTTCTCCGCATTGCAAGGTGCAATTCTGAAATTTTTTGCTTTTTCCTGCTCCTCTTAGCATGATAAAGAAGATTCAAAGAGAGTGAGATGCCAGCTCCTTTCGTTCAGTCAGTAGCTTCAATCATTTCTGGACGTTTTTCAATGGCAAAAATCATTGAATATTATAAATGCACAAACAGTAATTTCTCCGCATTGCAAGGTGCAATTCTGAAATTTTTTACTTTTTCCTGCTCCTCTTAGCATGATAAAGAAGATTCAAAGAGAGTGAGATGCCAGCTCCTTTCATTCAGTCAGTAGCTTCAATCATTTCTGGTATATGAATAACATGATGTTTTTCAATGGCAAAAATCAATGAATATTGTAAATGCACAAACAGTAATTTCTCCGCATTGCAAGGTGCAATTCTGAAATTTTTTGCTTTTTCCTGCTCCTCTTAGCATGATAAAGAAGATTCAAAGAGAGTGAGATGCCAGCTCCTTTCATTCAGTCAGTAGCTTCAATCATTTCTGGACGTTTTTCAATTGCAAAAATCAATGAATATTGTAAATGCACAAACAGTAATTTCTCCGCATTGCAAGGTGCAATTCTGAAATTTTTTGCTTTTTCCTGCTCCTCTTAGCATGATAAAGACGATTCAAAGAGAGTGAGATGCCAGCTACTTTCATTCAGTCAGTAGCTTCAATCATTTCTGGTATATGAATAACATGATGTTTTTCAATGGCAAAAATCAATGAATATTGTAAATGCACAAACAGTAATTTCTCCGCATTGCAAGGTGCAATTCTGAAATTTTTTGCTTTTTCCTGCTCCTCTTAGCATGATAAAGAAGATTCAAAGAGAGTGAGATGCCAGCTCCTTTCATTCAGTCAGTAGCTTCAATCATTTCTGGTATATGAATAACATGATGTTTTTCAATGGCAAAAATCAATGAATATTGTAAATGCACAAACAGTAATTTCTCCGCATTGCAAGGTGCAATTCTGAAATTTTTTGCTTTTTCCTGCTCCTCTTAGCATGATAAAGACGATTCAAAGAGAGTGAGATGCCAGCTACTTTCATTCAGTCAGTAGCTTCAATCATTTCTGGTATATGAATAACATGATGTTTTTCAATGGCAAAAATCAATGAATATTGTAAATGCACAAACAGTAATTTCTCCGCATTGCAAGGTGCAATTCTGAAATTTTTTGCTTTTTCCTGCTCCTCTTAGCATGATAAAGAAGATTCAAAGAGAGTGAGATGCCAGCTCCTTTCATTCAGTCAGTAGCTTCAATCATTTCTGGACGTTTTTCAATGGCAAAAATCAATGAATATTGTAAATGCACAAACAGTAATTTCTCTGCATTGCAAGGTGCAATTCTGAAATTTTTTGCTTTTTCCTGCTCCTCTTAGCATGATAAAGAAGATTCAAAGAGAGTGAGATGCCAGCTCCTTTCATTCAGTCAGTAGCTTCAAACATTTCTGGTATATGAATAACATGATGTTTTTCAATGGCAAAAATCAATGAATATTGTAAATGCACAAACAGTAATTTCTCCGCATTGCAAGGTGCAATTCTGAAATTTTTTGCTTTTTCCTGCTCCTCTTAGCATGATAAAGAAGATTCAAAGAGAGTGAGATGCCAGCTCCTTTCGTTCAGTCAGTAGCTTCAATCATTTCTGGATGTTTTTCAATAGCAAAAATCATTGAATATTATAAATGCACAAACAGTAATTTCTCCGCATTGCAAGGTGCAATTCTGAAATTTTTTACTTTTTCCTGCTCCTCTTAGCATGATAAAGAAGATTCAAAGAGAGTGAGATGCCAGCTCCTTTCATTCAGTCAGTAGCTTCAAACATTTCTGGTATATGAATAACATGATGTTTTTCAATGGCAAAAATCAATGAATATTGTAAATGCACAAACAGTAATTTCTCCGCATTGCAAGGTGCAATTCTGAAATTTTTTGCTTTTTCCTGCTCCTCTTAGCATGATAAAGAAGATTCAAAGAGAGTGAGATGCCAGCTCCTTTCGTTCAGTCAGTAGCTTCAATCATTTCTGGATGTTTTTCAATAGCAAAAATCATTGAATATTATAAATGCACAAACAGTAATTTCTCCGCATTGCAAGGTGCAATTCTGAAATTTTTTACTTTTTCCTGCTCCTCTTAGCATGATAAAGAAGATTCAAAGAGAGTGAGATGCCAGCTCCTTTCATTCAGTCAGTAGCTTCAATCATTTCTGGTATATGAATAACATGATGTTTTTCAATGGCAAAAATCAATGAATATTGTAAATGCACAAACAGTAATTTCTCCGCATTGCAAGGTGCAATTCTGAAATTTTTTGCTTTTTCCTGCTCCTCTTAGCATGATAAACATGATTCAAAGAGAGTGAGATGCCAGCTCTTTTCATTCAGTCAGTAGCTTCAATCATTTCTGGACGTTTTTCAATGGCAAAAATCAATGAATATTGTAAATGCACAAACAGTAATTTCTCCGCATTGCAAGGTGCAATTCTGAAATTTTTTGCTTTTTCCTGCTCCTCTTAGCATGATAAAGAAGATTCAAAGAGAGTGAGATGCCAGCTCCTTTCATTCAGTCAGTAGCTTCAAACATTTCTGGTATATGAATAACATGATGTTTTTCAATGGCAAAAATCAATGAATATTGTAAATGCACAAACAGTAATTTCTCCGCATTGCAAGGTGCAATTCTGAAATTTTTTGCTTTTTCCTGCTCCTCTTAGCATGATAAAGAAGATTCAAAGAGAGTGAGATGCCAGCTCCTTTCATTCAGTCGGTAGCTTCAATCATTTCTGGACGTTTTTCAATTGCAAAAATCAATGAATATTGTAAATGCACAAACAGTAATTTCTCCGCATTGCAAGGTGCAATTCTGAAATTTTTTGCTTTTTCCTGCTCCTCTTAGCATGATAAAGACGATTCAAAGAGAGTGAGATGCCAGCTACTTTCAGTCAGTAGCTTCAATCATTTCTGGTATATGAATAACATGATGTTTTTCAATGGCAAAAATCAATGAATATTGTAAATGCACAAACAGTAATTTCTCCGCATTGCAAGGTGCAATTCTGAAATTTTTTGCTTTTTCCTGCTCCTCTTAGCATGATAAAGAAGATTCAAAGAGAGTGAGATGCCAGCTCCTTTCATTCAGTCAGTAGCTTCAATCATTTCTGGTATATGAATAACATGATGTTTTTCAATGGCAAAAATCAATGAATATTGTAAATGCACAAACAGTAATTTATCCGCATTGCAAGGTGCAATTCTGAAATTTTTTGCTTTTTCCTGCTCCTCTTAGCATGATAAAGAAGATTCAAAGAGAGTGAGATGCCAGCTCCTTTCATTCAGTCAGTAGCTTCAAACATTTCTGGTATATGAATAACATGATGTTTTTCAATGGCAAAAATCAATGAATATTGTAAATGCACAAACAGTAATTTCTCCGCATTGCAAGGTGCAATTCTGAAATTTTTTGATTTTTCCTGCTCCTCTTAGCATGATAAAGAAGATTCAAAGAGAGTGAGATGCCAGCTCCTTTCATTCAGTCAGTAGCTTCAATCATTTCTGGACGTTTTTCAATGGCAAAAATCAATGAATATTGTAAATGCACAAACAGTAATTTCTCCGCATTGCAAGGTGCAATTCTGAAATTTTTTGCTTTTTCCTGCTCCTCTTAGCATGATAAAGAAGATTCAAAGAGAGTGAGATGCCAGCTCCTTTCATTCAGTCAGTAGCTTCAATCATTTCTGGACGTTTTTCAATGGCAAAAATCAATGAATATTGTAAATGCACAAACAGTAATTTCTCCGCATTGCAAGGTGCAATTCTGAAATTTTTTGCTTTTTCCTGCTCCTCTTAGCATGATAAAGAAGATTCAAAGATAGTGAGATGCCAGCTCCTTTCATTCAGTCAGTAGCTTCAATAATTTCTGGTATATGAATAACATGATGTTTTTCAATGGCAAAAATCAATGAATATTGTAAATGCACAAACAGTAATTTCTCCGCATTGCAAGGTGCAATTCTGAAATTTTTTGCTTTTTCCTGCTCCTCTTAGCATGATAAAGAAGATTCAAAGAGAGTGAGATGCCAGCTCCTTTCATTCAGTCAGTAGCTTCAATCATTTCTGGACGTTTTTCAATGGCAAAAATCAATGAATATTGTAAATGCACAAACAGTAATTTCTCTGCATTGCAAGGTGCAATTCTGAAATTTTTTGCTTTTTCCTGCTCCTCTTAGCATGATAAACAAGATTCAAAGAGAGTGAGATGCCAGCTCCTTTCATTCAGTTAGTAGCTTCAATCATTTCTGGACGTTTTTCAATGGCAAAAATCAATGAATATTGTAAATGCACAAACAGTAATTTCTCCGCATTGCAAGGTGCAATTCAGAAATTTTTTGCTTTTTCCTGCTCCTCTTAGCATGATAAAGAAGATTCAAAGAGAGTGAGATGCCAGCTCCTTTCATTCAGTCAGTAGCTTCAATCGTTTCTGGTATATGAATAACATGATGTTTTTCAATGGCAAAAATCAATGAATATTGTAAATGCACAAACAGTAATTTCTCCGCATTGCAAGGTGCAATTCTGAAATTTTTTGCTTTTTCCTGCTCCTCTTAGCATGATAAAGAAGATTCAAAGAGAGTGAGATGCCAGCTCCTTTCATTCAGTCAGTAGCTTCAATCATTTCTGGTATATGAATAACATGATGTTTTTCAATGGCAAAAATCAATGAATATTGTAAATGCACAAACAGTAATTTATCCGCATTGCAAGGTGCAATTCTGAAATTTTTTGCTTTTTCCTGCTCCTCTTAGCATGATAAAGAAGATTCAAAGAGAGTGAGATGCCAGCTCCTTTCATTCAGTCAGTAGCTTCAAACATTTCTGGTATATGAATAACATGATGTTTTTCCATGGCAAAAATCAATGAATATTGTAAATGAACAAACAGTAATTTCTCCGCATTGCAAGGTGCAATTCTGAAATTTTTTGCTTTTTCCTGCTCCTCTTAGCATGATAAAGAAGAGTCAAAGAGAGTGAGATGCCAGCTCCTTTCATTCAGTCAGTAGCTTCAATCATTTCTGGACGTTTTTCAATGGCAAAAATCAATGAATATTGTAAATGCACAAACAGTAATTTCTCCGCATTGCAAGGTGCAATTCTGAAATTTTTTGCTTTTTCCTGCTCCTCTTAGCATGATAAAGAAGATTCAAAGAGAGTGAGATGCCAGCTCCTTTCATTCAGTCAGTAGCTTCAATCATTTCTGGTATATGAATAACATGATGTTTTCCAATGGCAAAAATCAATGAATTTTGTAAATGCACAAACAGTAATTTATCCGCATTGCAAGGTGCAATTCTGAAATTTTTTGCTTTTTCCTGCTCCTCTTAGCATGATAAAGAAGATTCAAAGAGAGTGAGATGCCAGCTCCTTTCATTCAGTCAGTAGCTTCAATCATTTCTGGACGTTTTTCAATGGCAAAAATCAATGAATATTGTAAATGCACAAACAGTAATTTCTCCGCATTGCAAGGTGCAATTCTGAAATTTTTTGCTTTTTCCTGCTCCTCTTAGCATGATAAAGAAGATTCAAAGATAGTGAGATGCCAGCTCCTTTCATTCAGTCAGTAGCTTCAATAATTTCTGGTATATGAATAACATGATGTTTTTCAATGGCAAAAATCAATGAATATTGTAAATGCACAAACAGTAATTTCTCCGCATTGCAAGGTGCAATTCTGAAATTTTTTGCTTTTTCCTGCTCCTCTTAGCATGATAAAGAAGATTCAAAGAGAGTGAGATGCCAGCTCCTTTCATTCAGTCAGTAGCTTCAATCATTTCTGGACGTTTTTCAATGGCAAAAATCAATGAATATTGTAAATGCACAAACAGTAATTTCTCTGCATTGCAAGGTGCAATTCTGAAATTTTTTGCTTTTTCCTGCTCCTCTTAGCATGATAAACAAGATTCAAAGAGAGTGAGATGCCAGCTCCTTTCATTCAGTCAGTAGCTTCAATCATTTCTGGACGTTTTTCAATGGCAAAAATCAATGAATATTGTAAATGCACAAACAGTAATTTCTCCGCATTGCAAGGTGCAATTCAGAAATTTTTTGCTTTTTCCTGCTCCTCTTAGCATGATAAAGAAGATTCAAAGAGAGTGAGATGCCAGCTCCTTTCATTCAGTCAGTAGCTTCAATCGTTTCTGGTATATGAATAACATGATGTTTTTCAATGGCAAAAATCAATGAATATTGTAAATGCACAAACAGTAATTTCTCCGCATTGCAAGGTGCAATTCTGAAATTTTTTGCTTTTTCCTGCTCCTCTTAGCATGATAAAGAAGATTCAAAGAGATTGAGATGCCAGCTCCTTTCATTCAGTCAGTAGCTTCAATCATTTCTGGTATATGAATAACATGATGTTTTTCAATGGCAAAAATCTATGAATATTGTAAATGCACAAACAGTAATTTATCCGCATTGCAAGGTGCAATTCTGAAATTTTTTGCTTTTTCCTGCTCCTCTTAGCATGATAAAGAAGATTCAAAGAGAGTGAGATGCCAGCTCCTTTCATTCAGTCAGTAGCTTCAAACATTTCTGGTATATGAATAACATGATGTTTTTCCATGGCAAAAATCAATGAATATTGTAAATGAACAAACAGTAATTTCTCCGCATTGCAAGGTGCAATTCTGAAATTTTTTGCTTTTTCCTGCTCCTCTTAGCATGATAAAGAAGATTCAAAGAGAGTGAGATGCCAGCTCCTTTCATTCAGTCAGTAGCTTCAATCATTTCTGGACGTTTTTCAATGGCAAAAATCAATGAATATTGTAAATGCACAAACAGTAATTTCTCCGCATTGCAAGGTGCAATTCTGAAATTTTTTGCTTTTTCCTGCTCCTCTTAGCATGATAAAGAAGATTCAAAGAGAGTGAGATGCCAGCTCCTTTCATTCAGTCAGTAGCTTCAATCATTTCTGGTATATGAATAACATGATGTTTTCCAATGGCAAAAATCAATGAATTTTGTAAATGCACAAACAGTAATTTCTCCGCATTGCAAGGTGCAATTCTGAAATTTTTTGCTTTTTCCTGCTCCTCTTAGCATGATAAAGAAGATTCAAAGAGAGTGAGATGCCAGCTCCTTTCATTCAGTCAGTAGCTTCAATCATTTCTGGACGTTTTTCAATGGCAAAAATCAATGAATATTGTAAATGCACAAACAGTAATTTCTCCACATTGCAAGGTGCAATTCTGAATTTTTTTGCTTTTTCCTGCTCCTCTTAGCATGATAAAGAAGATTCAAAGAGAGTGAGATGCCAGCTCCTTTCATTCAGTCAGTAGCTTCAATCATTTCTGGTATATGAATAACATGATGTTTTTCAATGGCAAAAATCAATGAATATTGTAAATGCACAAACAGTAATTTATCCGCATTGCAAGGTGCAATTCTGAAATTTTTTGCTTTTTCCTGCTCCTCTTAGCATGATAAAGAAGATTCAAAGAGAGTGAGATGCCAGCTCCTTTCATTCAGTCAGTAGCTTCAAACATTTCTGGTATATGAATAACATGATGTTTTTCAATGGCAAAAATCAATGAATATTGTAAATGCACAAACAGTAATTCCTCCGCATTGCAAGGTGCAATTCTGAAATTTTTTGATTTTTCCTGCTCCTCTTAGCATGATAAAGAAGATTCAAAGAGAGTGAGATGCCAGCTCCTTTCATTCAGTCAGTAGCTTCAATCATTTCTGGCCGTTTTTCAATGGCAAAAATCAATGAATATTGTAAATGCACAAACAGTAATTTCTCCGCATTGCAAGGTGCAATTCTGAAATTTTTTGCTTTTTCCTGCTCCTCTTAGCATGATAAAGAAGATTCAAAGAGAGTGAGATGCCAGCTCCTTTCATTCAGTCAGTAGCTTCAATCATTTCTGGCCGTTTTTCAATGGCAAAAATCAATGAATATTGTAAATGCACAAACAGTAATTTCTCCGCATTGCAAGGTGCAATTCTGAAATTTTTTGCTTTTTCCTGCTCCTCTTAGCATGATAAAGAAGATTCAAAGAGAGTGAGATGCCAGCTCCTTTCATTCAGTCAGTAGCTTCAAACATTTCTGGTATATGAATAACATGATGTTTTTCAATGGCAAAAATCAATGAATATTGTAAATGCACAAACAGTAATTTCTCCGCATTGCAAGGTGCAATTCTGAAATTTTTTGCTTTTTCCTGCTCCTCTTAGCATGATAAAGAAGATTCAAAGAGAGTGAGATGCCAGCTCCTTTCGTTCAGTCAGTAGCTTCAATCATTTCTGGACGTTTTTCAATGGCAAAAATCAGTGAATATTATAAATGCACAAACAGTAATTTCTCCGCATTGCAAGGTGCAATTCTGAAATTTTTTACTTTTTCCTGCTCCTCTTAGCATGATAAAGAAGATTCAAAGAGAGTGAGATGCCAGCTCCTTTCATTCAGTCAGTAGCTTCAATCATTTCTGGTATATGAATAACATGATGTTTTTCAATGGCAAAAATCAATGAATATTGTAAATGCAAAAACAGTAATTTCTCCGCATTGCAAGGTGCAATTCTGAAATTTTTTGCTTTTTCCTGCTCCTCTTAGCATGATAAAGAAGATTCAAAGAGAGTGAGATGCCAGCTCCTTTCATTCAGTCAGTAGCTTCAATCATTTCTGGACGTTTTTCAATGGCAAAAATCAATGAATATTGTAAATGCACAAACAGTAATTTCTCCGCATTGCAAGGTGCAATTCTGAAATTTTTTGCTTTTTCCTGCTCCTCTTAGCATGATAAACAAGATTCAAAGAGAGTGAGATGCCAGCTCCTTTCATTCAGTCAGTAGCTTCAAACATTTCTGGTATATGAATAACATGATGTTTTTCAATGGCAAAAATCAATGAATATTGTAAATGCACAAACAGTAATTTCTCCGCATTGCAAGGTGCAATTCTGAAATTTTTTGCTTTTTCCTGCTCCTCTTAGCATGATAAAGAAGATTCAAAGAGAGTGAGATGCCAGCTCCTTTCATTCAGTCAGTAGCTTCAATCATTTCTGGACGTTTTTCAATGCAAAAATCAATGAATATTGTAAATGCACAAACAGTAATTTCTCTGCATTGCAAGGTGCAATTCTGAAATTTTTTGCTTTTTCCTGCTCCTCTTAGCATGATAAAGAAGATTCAAAGAGAGTGAGATGCCAGCTCCTTTCATTCAGTCAGTAGCTTCAAACATTTCTGGTATATGAATAACATGATGTTTTTCAATGGCAAAAATCAATGAATATTGTAAATGCACAAACAGTAATTTCTCCGCATTGCAAGGTGCAATTCTGAAATTTTTTGCTTTTTCCTGCTCCTCTTAGCATGATAAACAAGATTCAAAGAGAGTGAGATGCCAGCTCCTTTCATTCAGTCAGTAGCTTCAATCATTTCTGGACGTTTTTCAATGGCAAAAATCAATGAATATTGTAAATGCACAAACAGTAATTTCTCCGCATTGCAAGGTGCAATTCAGAAATTTTTTGCTTTTTCCTGCTCCTCTTAGCATGATAAAGAAGATTCAAAGAGAGTGAGATGCCAGCTCCTTTCATTCAGTCAGTAGCTTCAATCGTTTCTGGTATATGAATAACATGATGTTTTTCAATGGCAAAAATCAATGAATATTGTAAATGCACAAACAGTAATTTCTCCGCATTGCAAGGTGCAATTCTGAAATTTTTTGCTTTTTCCTGCTCCTCTTAGCATGATAAAGAAGATTCAAAGAGAGTGAGATGCCAGCTCCTTTCATTCAGTCAGTAGCTTCAATCATTTCTGGTATATGAATAACATGATGTTTTTCAATGGCAAAAATCAATGAATATTGTAAATGCACAAACAGTAATTTATCCGCATTGCAAGGTGCAATTCTGAAATTTTTTGCTTTTTCCTGCTCCTCTTAGCATGATAAAGAAGATTCAAAGAGATTGAGATGCCAGCTCCTTTCATTCAGTCAGTAGCTTCAAACATTTCTGGTATATGAATAACATGATGTTTTTCCATGGCAAAAATCAATGAATATTGTAAATGAACAAACAGTAATTTCTCCACATTGCAAGGTGCAATTCTGAAATTTTTTGCTTTTTCCTGCTCCTCTTAGCATGATAAAGAAGATTCAAAGAGAGTGAGATGCCAGCTAATTTCATTCAGTCAGTAGCTTCAATCATTTCTGGACGTTTTTCAATGGCAAAAATCAATGAATATTGTAAATGCACAAACAGTAATTTCTCCGCATTGCAAGGTGCAATTCTGAAATTTTTTGCTTTTTCCTGCTCCTCTTAGCATGATAAACAAGATTCAAAGAGAGTGAGATGCCAGCTCCTTTCATTCAGTCAGTAGCTTCAATCATTTCTGGACGTTTTTCAATGGCAAAAATCAATGAATATTGTAAATGCACAAACAGTAATTTCTCCGCATTGCAAGGTGCAATTCTGAAATTTTTTGTTTTTTCCTGCTCCTCTTAGCATGATAAAGAAGATTCAAAGAGAGTGAGATGCCAGCTCCTTTCATTCAGTCAGTAGCTTCAATCATTTCTGGCCGTTTTTCAATGGCAAAAATCAATGAATATTGTAAATGCACAAACAGTAATTTCTCCGCATTGCAAGGTGCAATTCTGAAATTTTTTGCTTTTTCCTGCTCCTCTTAGCATGATAAAGAAGATTCAAAGAGAGTGAGATGCCAGCTCCTTTCATTCAGTCAGTAGCTTCAAACATTTCTGGTATATGAATAACATGATGTTTTTCAATGGCAAAAATCAATGAATATTGTAAATGCACAAACAGTAATTTCTCCGCATTGCAAGGTGCAATTCTGAAATTTTTTGCTTTTTCCTGCTCCTCTTAGCATGATAAAGAAGATTCAAAGAGAGTGAGATGCCAGCTCATTTCGTTCAGTCAGTAGCTTCAATCATTTCTGGACGTTTTTCAATGGCAAAAATCATTGAATATTATAAATGCACAAACAGTAATTTCTCCGCATTGCAAGGTGCAATTCAGAAATTTTTTGCTTTTTCCTGCTCCTCTTAGCATGATAAAGAAGATTCAAAGAGAGTGAGATGCCAGCTCCTTTCATTCAGTCAGTAGCTTCAATCGTTTCTGGTATATGAATAACATGATGTTTTTCAATGGCAAAAATCAATGAATATTGTAAATGCACAAACAGTAATTTCTCCGCATTGCAAGGTGCAATTCTGAAATTTTTTGCTTTTTCCTGCTCCTCTTAGCATGATAAAGAAGATTCAAAGAGATTGAGATGCCAGCTCCTTTCATTCAGTCAGTAGCTTCAATCATTTCTGGTATATGAATAACATGATGTTTTTCAATGGCAAAAATCAATGAATATTGTAAATGCACAAACAGTAATTTATCCGCATTGCAAGGTGCAATTCTGAAATTTTTTGCTTTTTCCTGCTCCTCTTAGCATGATAAAGAAGATTCAAAGAGAGTGAGATGCCAGCTCCTTTCATTCAGTCAGTAGCTTCAAACATTTCTGGTATATGAATAACATGATGTTTTTCCATGGCAAAAATCAATGAATATTGTAAATGAACAAACAGTAATTTCTCCGCATTGCAAGGTGCAATTCTGAAATTTTTTGCTTTTTCCTGCTCCTCTTAGCATGATAAAGAAGATTCAAAGAGAGTGAGATGCCAGCTCCTTTCATTCAGTCAGTAGCTTCAATCATTTCTGGACGTTTTTCAATGGCAAAAATCAATGAATATTGTAAATGCACAAACAGTAATTTCTCCGCATTGCAAGGTGCAATTCTGAAATTTTTTGCTTTTTCCTGCTCCTCTTAGCATGATAAAGAAGATTCAAAGAGAGTGAGATGCCAGCTCCTTTCATTCAGTCAGTAGCTTCAATCATTTCTGGTATATGAATAACATGATGTTTTCCAATGGCAAAAATCAATGAATTTTGTAAATGCACAAACAGTAATTTCTCCGCATTGCAAGGTGCAATTCTGAAATTTTTTGCTTTTTCCTGCTCCTCTTAGCATGATAAAGAAGATTCAAAGAGAGTGAGATGCCAGCTCCTTTCATTCAGTCAGTAGCTTCAATCATTTCTGGACGTTTTTCAATGGCAAAAATCAATGAATATTGTAAATGCACAAACAGTAATTTCTCCACATTGCAAGGTGCAATTCTGAATTTTTTTGCTTTTTCCTGCTCCTCTTAGCATGATAAAGAAGATTCAAAGAGAGTGAGATGCCAGCTCCTTTCATTCAGTCAGTAGCTTCAATCATTTCTGGTATATGAATAACATGATGTTTTTCAATGGCAAAAATCAATGAATATTGTAAATGCACAAACAGTAATTTATCCGCATTGCAAGGTGCAATTCTGAAATTTTTTGCTTTTTCCTGCTCCTCTTAGCATGATAAAGAAGATTCAAAGAGAGTGAGATGCCAGCTCCTTTCATTCAGTCAGTAGCTTCAAACATTTCTGGTATATGAATAACATGATGTTTTTCAATGGCAAAAATCAATGAATATTGTAAATGCACAAACAGTAATTCCTCCGCATTGCAAGGTGCAATTCTGAAATTTTTTGATTTTTCCTGCTCCTCTTAGCATGATAAAGAAGATTCAAAGAGAGTGAGATGCCAGCTCCTTTCATTCAGTCAGTAGCTTCAATCATTTCTGGCCGTTTTTCAATGGCAAAAATCAATGAATATTGTAAATGCACAAACAGTAATTTCTCCGCATTGCAAGGTGCAATTCTGAAATTTTTTGCTTTTTCCTGCTCCTCTTAGCATGATAAAGAAGATTCAAAGAGAGTGAGATGCCAGCTCCTTTCATTCAGTCAGTAGCTTCAATCATTTCTGGCCGTTTTTCAATGGCAAAAATCAATGAATATTGTAAATGCACAAACAGTAATTTCTCCGCATTGCAAGGTGCAATTCTGAAATTTTTTGCTTTTTCCTGCTCCTCTTAGCATGATAAAGAAGATTGAAAGAGAGTGAGATGCCAGCTCCTTTCATTCAGTCAGTAGCTTCAAACATTTCTGGTATATGAATAACATGATGTTTTTCAATGGCAAAAATCAATGAATATTGTAAATGCACAAACAGTAATTTCTCCGCATTGCAAGGTGCAATTCTGAAATTTTTTGCTTTTTCCTGCTCCTCTTAGCATGATAAAGAAGATTCAAAGAGAGTGAGATGCCAGCTCCTTTCGTTCAGTCAGTAGCTTCAATCATTTCTGGACGTTTTTCAATGGCAAAAATCAGTGAATATTATAAATGCACAAACAGTAATTTCTCCGCATTGCAAGGTGCAATTCTGAAATTTTTTACTTTTTCCTGCTCCTCTTAGCATGATAAAGAAGATTCAAAGAGAGTGAGATGCCAGCTCCTTTCATTCAGTCAGTAGCTTCAATCATTTCTGGTATATGAATAACATGATGTTTTTCAATGGCAAAAATCAATGAATATTGTAAATGCAAAAACAGTAATTTCTCCGCATTGCAAGGTGCAATTCTGAAATTTTTTGCTTTTTCCTGCTCCTCTTAGCATGATAAAGAAGATTCAAAGAGAGTGAGATGCCAGCTCCTTTCATTCAGTCAGTAGCTTCAATCATTTCTGGACGTTTTTCAATGGCAAAAATCAATGAATATTGTAAATGCACAAACAGTAATTTCTCCGCATTGCAAGGTGCAATTCTGAAATTTTTTGCTTTTTCCTGCTCCTCTTAGCATGATAAACAAGATTCAAAGAGAGTGAGATGCCAGCTCCTTTCATTCAGTCAGTAGCTTCAAACATTTCTGGTATATGAATAACATGATGTTTTTCAATGGCAAAAATCAATGAATATTGTAAATGCACAAACAGTAATTTCTCCGCATTGCAAGGTGCAATTCTGAAATTTTTTGCTTTTTCCTGCTCCTCTTAGCATGATAAAGAAGATTCAAAGAGAGTGAGATGCCAGCTCCTTTCATTCAGTCAGTAGCTTCAATCATTTCTGGACGTTTTTCAATGCAAAAATCAATGAATATTGTAAATGCACAAACAGTAATTTCTCTGCATTGCAAGGTGCAATTCTGAAATTTTTTGCTTTTTCCTGCTCCTCTTAGCATGATAAAGAAGATTCAAAGAGAGTGAGATGCCAGCTCCTTTCATTCAGTCAGTAGCTTCAAACATTTCTGGTATATGAATAACATGATGTTTTTCAATGGCAAAAATCAATGAATATTGTAAATGCACAAACAGTAATTTCTCCGCATTGCAAGGTGCAATTCTGAAATTTTTTGCTTTTTCCTGCTCCTCTTAGCATGATAAAGAAGATTCAAAGAGAGTGAGATGCCAGCTCCTTTCATTCAGTCAGTAGCTTCAATCATTTCTGGACGTTTTTCAATGGCAAAAATCAATGAATATTGTAAATGCACAAACAGTAATTTCTCCGCATTGCAAGGTGCAATTCTGAAATTTTTTGCTTTTTCCTGCTCCTCTTAGCATGATAAAGAAGATTCAAAGATAGTGAGATGCCAGCTCCTTTCATTCAGTCAGTAGCTTCAATCATTTCTGGTATATGAATAACATGATGTTTTTCAATGGCAAAAATCAATGAATATTGTAAATGCACAAACAGTAATTTCTCCGCATTGCAAGGTGCAATTCTGAAATTTTTTGCTTTTTCCTGCTCCTCTTAGCATGATAAAGAAGATTCAAAGAGAGTGAGATGCCAGCTCCTTTCATTCAGTCAGTAGCTTCAATCATTTCTGGACGTTTTTCAATGGCAAAAATCAATGAATATTGTAAATGCACAAACAGTAATTTCTCTGCATTGCAAGGTGCAATTCTGAAATTTTTTGCTTTTTCCTGCTCCTCTTAGCATGATAAACAAGATTCAAAGAGAGTGAGATGCCAGCTCCTTTCATTCAGTCAGTAGCTTCAATCATTTCTGGACGTTTTTCAATGGCAAAAATCAATGAATATTGTAAATGCACAAACAGTAATTTCTCCGCATTGCAAGGTGCAATTCAGAAATTTTTTGCTTTTTCCTGCTCCTCTTAGCATGATAAAGAAGATTCAAAGAGAGTGAGATGCCAGCTCCTTTCATTCAGTCAGTAGCTTCAATCGTTTCTGGTATATGAATAACATGATGTTTTTCAATGGCAAAAATCAATGAATATTGTAAATGCACAAACAGTAATTTCTCCGCATTGCAAGGTGCAATTCTGAAATTTTTTGCTTTTTCCTGCTCCTCTTAGCATGATAAAGAAGATTCAAAGAGAGTGAGATGCCAGCTCCTTTCATTCAGTCAGTAGCTTCAATCATTTCTGGTATATGAATAACATGATGTTTTTCAATGGCAAAAATCAATGAATATTGTAAATGCACAAACAGTAATTTATCCGCATTGCAAGGTGCAATTCTGAAATTTTTTGCTTTTTCCTGCTCCTCTTAGCATGATAAAGAAGATACAAAGAGATTGAGATGCCAGCTCCTTTCATTCAGTCAGTAGCTTCAAACATTTCTGGTATATGAATAACATGATGTTTTTCCATGGCAAAAATCAATGAATATTGTAAATGAACAAACAGTAATTTCTCCACATTGCAAGGTGCAATTCTGAAATTTTTTGCTTTTTCCTGCTCCTCTTAGCATGATAAAGAAGATTCAAAGAGAGTGAGATGCCAGCTAATTTCATTCAGTCAGTAGCTTCAATCATTTCTGGACGTTTTTCAATGGCAAAAATCAATGAATATTGTAAATGCACAAACAGTAATTTCTCCGCATTGCAAGGTGCAATTCTGAAATTTTTTGCTTTTTCCTGCTCCTCTTAGCATGATAAACAAGATTCAAAGAGAGTGAGATGCCAGCTCCTTTCATTCAGTCAGTAGCTTCAATCATTTCTGGACGTTTTTCAATGGCAAAAATCAATGAATATTGTAAATGCACAAACAGTAATTTCTCCGCATTGCAAGGTGCAATTCTGAAATTTTTTGTTTTTTCCTGCTCCTCTTAGCATGATAAAGAAGATTCAAAGAGAGTGAGATGCCAGCTCCTTTCATTCAGTCAGTAGCTTCAATCATTTCTGGCCGTTTTTCAATGGCAAAAATCAATGAATATTGTAAATGCACAAACAGTAATTTCTCCGCATTGCAAGGTGCAATTCTGAAATTTTTTGCTTTTTCCTGCTCCTCTTAGCATGATAAAGAAGATTCAAAGAGAGTGAGATGCCAGCTCCTTTCATTCAGTCAGTAGCTTCAAACATTTCTGGTATATGAATAACATGATGTTTTTCAATGGCAAAAATCAATGAATATTGTAAATGCACAAACAGTAATTTCTCCGCATTGCAAGGTGCAATTCTGAAATTTTTTGCTTTTTCCTGCTCCTCTTAGCATGATAAAGAAGATTCAAAGAGAGTGAGATGCCAGCTCATTTCGTTCAGTCAGTAGCTTCAATCATTTCTGGACGTTTTTCAATGGCAAAAATCATTGAATATTATAAATGCACAAACAGTAATTTCTCCGCATTGCAAGGTGCAATTCTGAAATTTTTTACTTTTTCCTGCTCCTCTTAGCATGATAAAGAAGATTCAAAGAGAGTGAGATGCCAGCTCCTTTCATTCAGTCAGTAGCTTCAATCATTTCTGGACGTTTTTCAATGGCAAAAATCAATGAATATTGTAAATGCACAAACAGTAATTTCTCCGCATTGCAAGGTGCAATTCTGAAATTTTTTGCTTTTTCCTGCTCCTCTTAGCATGATAAAGAAGATTCAAAGATAGTGAGATGCCAGCTCCTTTCATTCAGTCAGTAGCTTCAATCATTTCTGGTATATGAATAACATGATGTTTTTCAATGGCAAAAATCAATGAATATTGTAAATGCACAAACAGTAATTTCTCCGCATTGCAAGGTGCAATTCTGAAATTTTTTGCTTTTTCCTGCTCCTCTTAGCATGATAAAGAAGATTCAAAGAGAGTGAGATGCCAGCTCCTTTCATTCAGTCAGTAGCTTCAATCATTTCTGGACGTTTTTCAATGGCAAAAATCAATGAATATTGTAAATGCACAAACAGTAATTTCTCTGCATTGCAAGGTGCAATTCTGAAATTTTTTGCTTTTTCCTGCTCCTCTTAGCATGATAAACAAGATTCAAAGAGAGTGAGATGCCAGCTCCTTTCATTCAGTCAGTAGCTTCAATCATTTCTGGACGTTTTTCAATGGCAAAAATCAATGAATATTGTAAATGCACAAACAGTAATTTCTCCGCATTGCAAGGTGCAATTCAGAAATTTTTTGCTTTTTCCTGCTCCTCTTAGCATGATAAAGAAGATTCAAAGAGAGTGAGATGCCAGCTCCTTTCATTCAGTCAGTAGCTTCAATCGTTTCTGGTATATGAATAACATGATGTTTTTCAATGGCAAAAATCAATGAATATTGTAAATGCACAAACAGTAATTTCTCCGCATTGCAAGGTGCAACTCTGAAATTTTTTGCTTTTTCCTGCTCCTCTTAGCATGATAAAGAAGATTCAAAGAGAGTGAGATGCCAGCTCCTTTCATTCAGTCAGTAGCTTCAATCATTTCTGGTATATGAATAACATGATGTTTTTCAATGGCAAAAATCAATGAATATTGCAAATGCACAAACAGTAATTTATCCGCATTGCAAGGTGCAATTCTGAAATTTTTTGCTTTTTCCTGCTCCTCTTAGCATGATAAAGAAGATTCAAAGAGATTGAGATGCCAGCTCCTTTCATTCAGTCAGTAGCTTCAAACATTTCTGGTATATGAATAACATGATGTTTTTCCATGGCAAAAATCAATGAATATTGTAAATGAACAAACAGTAATTTCTCCACATTGCAAGGTGCAATTCTGAAATTTTTTGCTTTTTCCTGCTCCTCTTAGCATGATAAAGAAGATTCAAAGAGAGTGAGATGCCAGCTAATTTCATTCAGTCAGTAGCTTCAATCATTTCTGGACGTTTTTCAATGGCAAAAATCAATGAATATTGTAAATGCACAAACAGTAATTTCTCCGCATTGCAAGGTGCAATTCTGAAATTTTTTGCTTTTTCCTGCTCCTCTTAGCATGATAAACAAGATTCAAAGAGAGTGAGATGCCAGCTCCTTTCATTCAGTCAGTAGCTTCAATCATTTCTGGACGTTTTTCAATGGCAAAAATCAATGAATATTGTAAATGCACAAACAGTAATTTCTCCGCATTGCAAGGTGCAATTCTGAAATTTTTTGTTTTTTCCTGCTCCTCTTAGCATGATAAAGAAGATTCAAAGAGAGTGAGATGCCAGCTCCTTTCATTCAGTCAGTAGCTTCAATCATTTCTGGCCGTTTTTCAATGGCAAAAATCAATGAATATTGTAAATGCACAAACAGTAATTTCTCCGCATTGCAAGGTGCAATTCTGAAATTTTTTGCTTTTTCCTGCTCCTCTTAGCATGATAAAGAAGATTCAAAGAGAGTGAGATGCCAGCTCCTTTCATTCAGTCAGTAGCTTCAAACATTTCTGGTATATGAATAACATGATGTTTTTCAATGGCAAAAATCAATGAATATTGTAAATGCACAAACAGTAATTTCTCCGCATTGCAAGGTGCAATTCTGAAATTTTTTGCTTTTTCCTGCTCCTCTTAGCATGATAAAGAAGATTCAAAGAGAGTGAGATGCCAGCTCCTTTCGTTCAGTCAGTAGCTTCAATCATTTCTGGACGTTTTTCAATGGCAAAAATCATTGAATATTATAAATGCACAAACAGTAATTTCTCCGCATTGCAAGGTGCAATTCTGAAATTTTTTACTTTTTCCTGCTCCTCTTAGCATGATAAAGAAGATTCAAAGAGAGTGAGATGCCAGCTCCTTTCATTCAGTCAGTAGCTTCAATCATTTCTGGTATATGAATAACATGATGTTTTTCAATGGCAAAAATCAATGAATATTGTAAATGCACAAACAGTAATTTCTCCGCATTGCAAGGTGCAATTCTGAAATTTTTTGCTTTTTCCTGCTCCTCTTAGCATGATAAAGAAGATTCAAAGAGAGTGAGATGCCAGCTCCTTTCATTCAGTCAGTAGCTTCAATCATTTCTGGACGTTTTTCAATTGCAAAAATCAATGAATATTGTAAATGCACAAACAGTAATTTCTCCGCATTGCAAGGTGCAATTCTGAAATTTTTTGCTTTTTCCTGCTCCTCTTAGCATGATAAAGACGATTCAAAGAGAGTGAGATGCCAGCTACTTTCATTCAGTCAGTAGCTTCAATCATTTCTGGTATATGAATAACATGATGTTTTTCAATGGCAAAAATCAATGAATATTGTAAATGCACAAACAGTAATTTCTCCGCATTGCAAGGTGCAATTCTGAAATTTTTTGCTTTTTCCTGCTCCTCTTAGCATGATAAAGAAGATTCAAAGAGAGTGAGATGCCAGCTCCTTTCATTCTGTCAGTAGCTTCAATCATTTCTGGTATATGAATAACATGATGTTTTTCAATGGCAAAAATCAATGAATATTGTAAATGCACAAACAGTAATTTCTCCGCATTGCAAGGTGCAATTCTGAAATTTTTTGCTTTTTCCTGCTCCTCTTAGCATGATAAAGACGATTCAAAGAGAGTGAGATGCCAGCTACTTTCATTCAGTCAGTAGCTTCAATCATTTCTGGTATATGAATAACATGATGTTTTTCAATGGCAAAAATCAATGAATATTGTAAATGCACAAACAGTAATTTCTCCGCATTGCAAGGTGCAATTCTGAAATTTTTTGCTTTTTCCTGCTCCTCTTAGCATGATAAAGAAGATTCAAAGAGAGTGAGATGCCAGCTCCTTTCATTCAGTCAGTAGCTTCAATCATTTCTGGACGTTTTTCAATGGCAAAAATCAATGAATATTGTAAATGCACAAACAGTAATTTCTCTGCATTGCAAGGTGCAATTCTGAAATTTTTTGCTTTTTCCTGCTCCTCTTAGCATGATAAAGAAGATTCAAAGAGAGTGAGATGCCAGCTCCTTTCATTCAGTCAGTAGCTTCAAACATTTCTGGTATATGAATAACATGATGTTTTTCAATGGCAAAAATCAATGAATATTGTAAATGCACAAACAGTAATTTCTCCGCATTGCAAGGTGCAATTCTGAAATATTTTGCTTTTTCCTGCTCCTCTTAGCATGATAAAGAAGATTCAAAGAGAGTAAGATGCCAGCTCCTTTCATTCAGTCAGTAGCTTCAATCATTTCTGGACGTTTTTCAATTGCAAAAATCAATGAATATTGTAAATGCACAAACAGTAATTTCTCCGCATTGCAAGGTGCAATTCTGACATTTTTTGCTTTTTCCTGCTCCTCTTAGCATGATAAAGACGATTCAAAGAGAGTGAGATGCCAGCTACTTTCATTCAGTCAGTAGCTTCAATCATTTCTGGTATATGAATAACATGATGTTTTTCAATGGCAAAAATCAATGAATATTGTAAATGCACAAACAGTAATTTCTCCGCATTGCAAGGTGCAATTCTGAAATTTTTTGCTTTTTCCTGCTCCTCTTAGCATGATAAAGAAGATTCAAAGAGAGTGAGATGCCAGCTCCTTTCATTCAGTCAGTAGCTTCAATCATTTCTGGTATATGAATAACATGATGTTTTTCAATGGCAAAAATCAATGAATATTGTAAATGCACAAACAGTAATTTCTCCGCATTGCAAGGTGCAATTCTGAAATTTTTTGCTTTTTCCTGCTCCTCTTAGCATGATAAAGAAGATTCAAAGAGAGTGAGATGCCAGCTCCTTTCGTTCAGTCAGTAGCTTCAAACATTTCTGGTATATGAATAACATGATGTTTTTCAATGGCAAAAATCAATGAATATTGTAAATGCACAAACAGTAATTTCTCCGCATTGCAAGGTGCAATTCTGAAATTTTTTGCTTTTTCCTGCTCCTCTTAGCATGATAAACAAGATTCAAAGAGAGTGAGATGCCAGCTCCTTTCATTCAGTCAGTAGCTTCAATCATTTCTGGACGTTTTTCAATGGCAAAAATCAATGAATATTGTAAATGCACAAACAGTAATTTCTCCGCATTGCAAGGTGCAATTCTGAAATTTTTTGCTTTTTCCTGCTCCTCTTAGCATGATAAAGAAGATTCAAAGAGAGTGAGATGCCAGCTCCTTTCATTCAGTCAGTAGCTTCAATCATTTCTGGCCGTTTTTCAATGGCAAAAATCAATGAATATTGTAAATGCACAAACAGTAATTTCTCCGCATTGCAAGGTGCAATTCTGAAATTTTTTGCTTTTTCCTGCTCCTCTTAGCATGATAAAGAAGATTCAAAGAGAGTGAGATGCCAGCTCCTTTCATTCAGTCAGTAGCTTCAAACATTTCTGGTATATGAATAACATGATGTTTTTCAATGGCAAAAATCAATGAATATTGTAAATGCACAAACAGTAATTTCTCCGCATTGCAAGGTGCAATTCTGAAATTTTTTGCTTTTTCCTGCTCCTCTTAGCATGATAAAGAAGATTCAAAGATAGTGAGATGCCAGCTCCTTTCATTCAGTCAGTAGCTTCAATCATTTCTGGTATATGAATAACATGATGTTTTTCAATGGCAAAAATCAATGAATATTGTAAATGCACAAACAGTAATTTCTCCGCATTGCAAGGTGCAATTCTGAAATTTTTTGCTTTTTCCTGCTCCTCTTAGCATGATAAAGAAGATTCAAAGAGAGTGAGATGCCAGCTCCTTTCATTCAGTCAGTAGCTTCAATCATTTCTGGACGTTTTTCAATGGCAAAAATCAATGAATATTGTAAATGCACAAACAGTAATTTCTCTGCATTGCAAGGTGCAATTCTGAAATTTTTTGCTTTTTCCTGCTCCTCTTAGCATGATAAACAAGATTCAAAGAGAGTGAGATGCCAGCTCCTTTCATTCAGTCAGTAGCTTCAATCATTTCTGGACGTTTTTCAATGGCAAAAATCAATGAATATTGTAAATGCACAAACAGTAATTTCTCCGCATTGCAAGGTGCAATTCAGAAATTTTTTGCTTTTTCCTGCTCCTCTTAGCATGATAAAGAAGATTCAAAGAGAGTGAGATGCCAGCTCCTTTCATTCAGTCAGTAGCTTCAATCGTTTCTGGTATATGAATAACATGATGTTTTTCAATGGCAAAAATCAATGAATATTGTAAATGCACAAACAGTAATTTCTCCGCATTGCAAGGTGCAATTCTGAAATTTTTTGCTTTTTCCTGCTCCTCTTAGCATGATAAAGAAGATTCAAAGAGAGTGAGATGCCAGCTCCTTTCATTCAGTCAGTAGCTTCAATCATTTCTGGTATATGAATAACATGATGTTTTTCAATGGCAAAAATCAATGAATATTGTAAATGCACAAACAGTAATTTATCCGCATTGCAAGGTGCAATTCTGAAATTTTTTGCTTTTTCCTGCTCCTCTTAGCATGATAAACAAGATTCAAAGAGAGTGAGATGCCAGCTCCTTTCATTCAGTCAGTAGCTTCAATCATTTCTGGACGTTTTTCAATGGCAAAAATCAATGAATATTGTAAATGCACAAACAGTAATTTCTCCGCATTGCAAGGTGCAATTCAGAAATTTTTTGCTTTTTCCTGCTCCTCTTAGCATGATAAAGAAGATTCAAAGAGAGTGAGATGCCAGCTCCTTTCATTCAGTCAGTAGCTTCAATCGTTTCTGGTATATGAATAACATGATGTTTTTCAATGGCAAAAATCAATGAATATTGTAAATGCACAAACAGTAATTTCTCCGCATTGCAAGGTGCAATTCTGAAATTTTTTGCTTTTTCCTGCTCCTCTTAGCATGATAAAGAAGATTCAAAGAGAGTGAGATGCCAGCTCCTTTCATTCAGTCAGTAGCTTCAATCATTTCTGGTATATGAATAACATGATGTTTTTCAATGGCAAAAATCAATGAATATTGTAAATGCACAAACAGTAATTTATCCGCATTGCAAGGTGCAATTCTGAAATTTTTTGCTTTTTCCTGCTCCTCTTAGCATGATAAAGAAGATTCAAAGAGATTGAGATGCCAGCTCCTTTCATTCAGTCAGTAGCTTCAAACATTTCTGGTATATGAATAACATGATGTTTTTCCATGGCAAAAATCAATGAATATTGTAAATGAACAAACAGTAATTTCTCCACATTGCAAGGTGCAATTCTGAAATTTTTTGCTTTTTCCTGCTCCTCTTAGCATGATAAAGAAGATTCAAAGAGAGTGAGATGCCAGCTAATTTCATTCAGTCAGTAGCTTCAATCATTTCTGGACGTTTTTCAATGGCAAAAATCAATGAATATTGTAAATGCACAAACAGTAATTTCTCCGCATTGCAAGGTGCAATTCTGAAATTTTTTGCTTTTTCCTGCTCCTCTTAGCATGATAAACAAGATTCAAAGAGAGTGAGATGCCAGCTCCTTTCATTCAGTCAGTAGCTTCAATCATTTCTGGACGTTTTTCAATGGCAAAAATCAATGAATATTGTAAATGCACAAACAGTAATTTCTCCGCATTGCAAGGTGCAATTCTGAAATTTTTTGCTTTTTCCTGCTCCTCTTAGCATGATAAAGAAGATTCAAAGAGAGTGAGATGCCAGCTCCTTTCATTCAGTCAGTAGCTTCAATCATTTCTGGCCGTTTTTCAATGGCAAAAATCAATGAATATTGTAAATGCACAAACAGTAATTTCTCCGCATTGCAAGGTGCAATTCTGAAATTTTTTGCTTTTTCCTGCTCCTCTTAGCATGATAAAGAAGATTCAAAGAGAGTGAGATGCCAGCTCCTTTCATTCAGTCAGTAGCTTCAAACATTTCTGGTATATGAATAACATGATGTTTTTCAATGGCAAAAATCAATGAATATTGTAAATGCACAAACAGTAATTTCTCCGCATTGCAAGGTGCAATTCTGAAATTTTTTGCTTTTTCCTGCTCCTCTTAGCATGATAAAGAAGATTCAAAGAGAGTAAGATGCCAGCTCCTTTCATTCAGTCAGTAGCTTCAATCATTTCTGGACGTTTTTCAATTGCAAAAATCAATGAATATTGTAAATGCACAAACAGTAATTTCTCCGCATTGCAAGGTGCAATTCTGAAATTTTTTGCTTTTTCCTGCTCCTCTTAGCATGGTAAAGACGATTCAAAGAGAGTGAGATGCCAGCTACTTTCATTCAGTCAGTAGCTTCAATCATTTCTGGTATATGAATAACATGATGTTTTTCAATGGCAAAAATCAATGAATATTGTAAATGCACAAACAGTAATTTCTCCGCATTGCAAGGTGCAATTCTGAAATTTTTTGCTTTTTCCTGCTCCTCTTAGCATGATAAAGAAGATTCAAAGAGAGTGAGATGCCAGCTCCTTTCATTCAGTCAGTAGCTTCAATCATTTCTGGTATATGAATAACATGATGTTTTTCAATGGCAAAAATCAATGAATATTGTAAATGCACAAACAGTAATTTCTCCGCATTGCAAGGTGCAATTCTGAAATTTTTTGCTTTTTCCTGCTCCTCTTAGCATGATAAAGAAGATTCAAAGAGAGTGAGATGCCAGCTCCTTTCGTTCAGTCAGTAGCTTCAAACATTTCTGGTATATGAATAACATGATGTTTTTCAATGGCAAAAATCAATGAATATTGTAAATGCACAAACAGTAATTTCTCCGCATTGCAAGGTGCAATTCTGAAATTTTTTGCTTTTTCCTGCTCCTCTTAGCATGATAAACAAGATTCAAAGAGAGTGAGATGCCAGCTCCTTTCATTCAGTCAGTAGCTTCAATCATTTCTGGACGTTTTTCAATGGCAAAAATCAATGAATATTGTAAATGCACAAACAGTAATTTCTCCGCATTGCAAGGTGCAATTCTGAAATTTTTTGCTTTTTCCTGCTCCTCTTAGCATGATAAAGAAGATTCAAAGAGAGTGAGATGCCAGCTCCTTTCATTCAGTCAGTAGCTTCAATCATTTCTGGCCGTTTTTCAATGGCAAAAATCAATGAATATTGTAAATGCACAAACAGTAATTTCTCCGCATTGCAAGGTGCAATTCTGAAATTTTTTGCTTTTTCCTGCTCCTCTTAGCATGATAAAGAAGATTCAAAGAGAGTGAGATGCCAGCTCCTTTCATTCAGTCAGTAGCTTCAAACATTTCTGGTATATGAATAACATGATGTTTTTCAATGGCAAAAATCAATGAATATTGTAAATGCACAAACAGTAATTTCTCCGCATTGCAAGGTGCAATTCTGAAATTTTTTGCTTTTTCCTGCTCCTCTTAGCATGATAAAGAAGATTCAAAGATAGTGAGATGCCAGCTCCTTTCATTCAGTCAGTAGCTTCAATCATTTCTGGTATATGAATAACATGATGTTTTTCAATGGCAAAAATCAATGAATATTGTAAATGCACAAACAGTAATTTCTCCGCATTGCAAGGTGCAATTCTGAAATTTTTTGCTTTTTCCTGCTCCTCTTAGCATGATAAAGAAGATTCAAAGAGAGTGAGATGCCAGCTCCTTTCATTCAGTCAGTAGCTTCAATCATTTCTGGACGTTTTTCAATGGCAAAAATCAATGAATATTGTAAATGCACAAACAGTAATTTCTCTGCATTGCAAGGTGCAATTCTGAAATTTTTTGCTTTTTCCTGCTCCTCTTAGCATGATAAACAAGATTCAAAGAGAGTGAGATGCCAGCTCCTTTCATTCAGTCAGTAGCTTCAATCATTTCTGGACGTTTTTCAATGGCAAAAATCAATGAATATTGTAAATGCACAAACAGTAATTTCTCCGCATTGCAAGGTGCAATTCAGAAATTTTTTGCTTTTTCCTGCTCCTCTTAGCATGATAAAGAAGATTCAAAGAGAGTGAGATGCCAGCTCCTTTCATTCAGTCAGTAGCTTCAATCGTTTCTGGTATATGAATAACATGATGTTTTTCAATGGCAAAAATCAATGAATATTGTAAATGCACAAACAGTAATTTCTCCGCATTGCAAGGTGCAATTCTGAAATTTTTTGCTTTTTCCTGCTCCTCTTAGCATGATAAAGAAGATTCAAAGAGAGTGAGATGCCAGCTCCTTTCATTCAGTCAGTAGCTTCAATCATTTCTGGTATATGAATAACATGATGTTTTTCAATGGCAAAAATCAATGAATATTGTAAATGCACAAACAGTAATTTATCCGCATTGCAAGGTGCAATTCTGAAATTTTTTGCTTTTTCCTGCTCCTCTTAGCATGATAAAGAAGATTCAAAGAGATTGAGATGCCAGCTCCTTTCATTCAGTCAGTAGCTTCAAACATTTCTGGTATATGAATAACATGATGTTTTTCCATGGCAAAAATCAATGAATATTGTAAATGAACAAACAGTAATTTCTCCACATTGCAAGGTGCAATTCTGAAATTTTTTGCTTTTTCCTGCTCCTCTTAGCATGATAAAGAAGATTCAAAGAGAGTGAGATGCCAGCTAATTTCATTCAGTCAGTAGCTTCAATCATTTCTGGACGTTTTTCAATGGCAAAAATCAATGAATATTGTAAATGCACAAACAGTAATTTCTCCGCATTGCAAGGTGCAATTCTGAAATTTTTTGCTTTTTCCTGCTCCTCTTAGCATGATAAACAAGATTCAAAGAGAGTGAGATGCCAGCTCCTTTCATTCAGTCAGTAGCTTCAATCATTTCTGGACGTTTTTCAATGGCAAAAATCAATGAATATTGTAAATGCACAAACAGTAATTTCTCCGCATTGCAAGGTGCAATTCTGAAATTTTTTGCTTTTTCCTGCTCCTCTTAGCATGATAAAGAAGATTCAAAGAGAGTGAGATGCCAGCTCCTTTCATTCAGTCAGTAGCTTCAATCATTTCTGGCCGTTTTTCAATGGCAAAAATCAATGAATATTGTAAATGCACAAACAGTAATTTCTCCGCATTGCAAGGTGCAATTCTGAAATTTTTTGCTTTTTCCTGCTCCTCTTAGCATGATAAAGAAGATTCAAAGAGAGTGAGATGCCAGCTCCTTTCATTCAGTCAGTAGCTTCAAACATTTCTGGTATATGAATAACATGATGTTTTTCAATGGCAAAAATCAATGAATATTGTAAATGCACAAACAGTAATTTCTCCGCATTGCAAGGTGCAATTCTGAAATTTTTTGCTTTTTCCTGCTCCTCTTAGCATGATAAAGAAGATTCAAAGAGAGTGAGATGCCAGCTCCTTTCGTTCAGTCAGTAGCTTCAATCATTTCTGGACGTTTTTCAATGGCAAAAATCATTGAATATTATAAATGCACAAACAGTAATTTCTCCGCATTGCAAGGTGCAATTCTGAAATTTTTTACTTTTTCCTGCTCCTCTTAGCATGATAAAGAAGATTCAAAGAGAGTGAGATGCCAGCTCCTTTCATTCAGTCAGTAGCTTCAATCATTTCTGGTATATGAATAACATGATGTTTTTCAATGGCAAAAATCAATGAATATTGTAAATGCACAAACAGTAATTTCTCCGCATTGCAAGGTGCAATTCTGAAATTTTTTGCTTTTTCCTGCTCCTCTTAGCATGATAAAGAAGATTCAAAGAGAGTGAGATGCCAGCTCCTTTCATTCAGTCAGTAGCTTCAATCATTTCTGGACGTTTTTCAATTGCAAAAATCAATGAATATTGTAAATGCACAAACAGTAATTTCTCCGCATTGCAAGGTGCAATTCTGAAATTTTTTGCTTTTTCCTGCTCCTCTTAGCATGATAAAGACGATTCAAAGAGAGTGAGATGCCAGCTACTTTCATTCAGTCAGTAGCTTCAATCATTTCTGGTATATGAATAACATGATGTTTTTCAATGGCAAAAATCAATGAATATTGTAAATGCACAAACAGTAATTTCTCCGCATTGCAAGGTGCAATTCTGAAATTTTTTGCTTTTTCCTGCTCCTCTTAGCATGATAAAGAAGATTCAAAGAGAGTGAGATGCCAGCTCCTTTCATTCAGTCAGTAGCTTCAATCATTTCTGGTATATGAATAACATGATGTTTTTCAATGGCAAAAATCAATGAATATTGTAAATGCACAAACAGTAATTTCTCCGCATTGCAAGGTGCAATTCTGAAATTTTTTGCTTTTTCCTGCTCCTCTTAGCATGATAAAGACGATTCAAAGAGAGTGAGATGCCAGCTACTTTCATTCAGTCAGTAGCTTCAATCATTTCTGGTATATGAATAACATGATGTTTTTCAATGGCAAAAATCAATGAATATTGTAAATGCACAAACAGTAATTTCTCCGCATTGCAAGGTGCAATTCTGAAATTTTTTGCTTTTTCCTGCTCCTCTTAGCATGATAAAGAAGATTCAAAGAGAGTGAGATGCCAGCTCCTTTCATTCAGTCAGTAGCTTCAATCATTTCTGGACGTTTTTCAATGGCAAAAATCAATGAATATTGTAAATGCACAAACAGTAATTTCTCTGCATTGCAAGGTGCAATTCTGAAATTTTTTGCTTTTTCCTGCTCCTCTTAGCATGATAAAGAAGATTCAAAGAGAGTGAGATGCCAGCTCCTTTCATTCAGTCAGTAGCTTCAAACATTTCTGGTATATGAATAACATGATGTTTTTCAATGGCAAAAATCAATGAATATTGTAAATGCACAAACAGTAATTTCTCCGCATTGCAAGGTGCAATTCTGAAATTTTTTGCTTTTTCCTGCTCCTCTTAGCATGATAAAGAAGATTCAAAGAGAGTAAGATGCCAGCTCCTTTCATTCAGTCAGTAGCTTCAATCATTTCTGGACGTTTTTCAATTGCAAAAATCAATGAATATTGTAAATGCACAAACAGTAATTTCTCCGCATTGCAAGGTGCAATTCTGAAATTTTTTGCTTTTTCCTGCTCCTCTTAGCATGATAAAGACGATTCAAAGAGAGTGAGATGCCAGCTACTTTCATTCAGTCAGTAGCTTCAATCATTTCTGGTATATGAATAACATGATGTTTTTCAATGGCAAAAATCAATGAATATTGTAAATGCACAAACAGTAATTTCTCCGCATTACAAGGTGCAATTCTGAAATTTTTTGCTTTTTCCTGCTCCTCTTAGCATGATAAAGAAGATTCAAAGAGAGTGAGATGCCAGCTCCTTTCATTCAGTCAGTAGCTTCAATCATTTCTGGTATATGAATAACATGATGTTTTTCAATGGCAAAAATCAATGAATATTGTAAATGCACAAACAGTAATTTCTCCGCATTGCAAGGTGCAATTCTGAAATTTTTTGCTTTTTCCTGCTCCTCTTAGCATGATAAAGAAGATTCAAAGAGAGTGAGATGCCAGCTCCTTTCGTTCAGTCAGTAGCTTCAAACATTTCTGGTATATGAATAACATGATGTTTTTCAATGGCAAAAATCAATGAATATTGTAAATGCACAAACAGTAATTTCTCCGCATTGCAAGGTGCAATTCTGAAATTTTTTGCTTTTTCCTGCTCCTCTTAGCATGATAAACAAGATTCAAAGAGAGTGAGATGCCAGCTCCTTTCATTCAGTCAGTAGCTTCAATCATTTCTGGACGTTTTTCAATGGCAAAAATCAATGAATATTGTAAATGCACAAACAGTAATTTCTCCGCATTGCAAGGTGCAATTCTGAAATTTTTTGCTTTTTCCTGCTCCTCTTAGCATGATAAAGAAGATTCAAAGAGAGTGAGATGCCAGCTCCTTTCATTCAGTCAGTAGCTTCAATCATTTCTGGCCGTTTTTCAATGGCAAAAATCAATGAATATTGTAAATGCACAAACAGTAATTTCTCCGCATTGCAAGGTGCAATTCTGAAATTTTTTGCTTTTTCCTGCTCCTCTTAGCATGATAAAGAAGATTCAAAGAGAGTGAGATGCCAGCTCCTTTCATTCAGTCAGTAGCTTCAAACATTTCTGGTATATGAATAACATGATGTTTTTCAATGGCAAAAATCAATGAATATTGTAAATGCACAAACAGTAATTTCTCCGCATTGCAAGGTGCAATTCTGAAATTTTTTGCTTTTTCCTGCTCCTCTTAGCTTGATAAAGAAGATTCAAAGAGAGTGAGATGCCAGCTCCTTTCGTTCAGTCAGTAGCTTCAATCATTTCTGGACGTTTTTCAATGGCAAAAATCATTGAATATTATAAATGCACAAACAGTAATTTCTCCGCATTGCAAGGTGCAATTCTGAAATTTTTTACTTTTTCCTGCTCCTCTTAGCATGATAAAGAAGATTCAAAGAGAGTGAGATGCCAGCTCCTTTCATTCAGTCAGTAGCTTCAATCATTTCTGGTATATGAATAACATGATGTTTTTCAATGGCAAAAATCAATGAATATTGTAAATGCACAAACAGTAATTTCTCCGCATTGCAAGGTGCAATTCTGAAATTTTTTGCTTTTTCCTGCTCCTCTTAGCATGATAAAGAAGATTCAAAGAGAGTGAGATGCCAGCTCCTTTCATTCAGTCAGTAGCTTCAATCATTTCTGGACATTTTTCAATGGCAAAAATCAATGAATATTGTAAATGCACAAACAGTAATTTCTCCGCATTGCAAGGTGTAATTCTGAAATTTTTTGCTTTTTCCTGCTCCTCTTAGCATGATAAACAAGATTCAAAGAGAGTGAGATGCCAGCTCCTTTCATTCAGTCAGTAGCTTCAAACATTTCTGGTATATGAATAACATGATGTTTTTCAATGGCAAAAATCAATGAATATTGTAAATGCACAAACAGTAATTTCTCCGCATTGCAAGGTGCAATTCTGAAATTTTTTGCTTTTTCCTGCTCCTCTTAGCATGATAAAGAAGATTCAAAGAGAGTGAGATGCCAGCTCCTTTCATTCAGTCAGTAGCTTCAATCATTTCTGGACGTTTTTCAATGGCAAAAATCAATGAATATTGTAAATGCACAAACAGTAATTTCTCTGCATTGCAAGGTGCAATTCTGAAATTTTTTGCTTTTTCCTGCTCCTCTTAGCATGATAAAGAAGATTCAAAGAGAGTGAGATGCCAGCTCCTTTCATTCAGTCAGTAGCTTCAAACATTTCTGGTATATGAATAACATGATGTTTTTCAATGGCAAAAATCAATGAATATTGTAAATGCACAAACAGTAATTTCTCCGCATTGCAAGGTGCAATTCTGAAATTTTTTGCTTTTTCCGGCTCCTCTTAGCATGATAAAGAAGATTCAAAGAGAGTGAGATGCCAGCTCCTTTCATTCAGTCAGTAGCTTCAATCATTTCTGGACGTTTTTCAATTGCAAAAATCAATGAATATTGTAAATGCACAAACAGTAATTTCTCCGCATTGCAAGGTGCAATTCTGAAATTTTTTACTTTTTCCTGCTCCTCTTAGCATGATAAAGACGATTCAAAGAGAGTGAGATGCCAGCTACTTTCATTCAGTCAGTAGCTTCAATCATTTCTGGTATATGAATAACATGATGTTTTTCAATGGCAAAAATCAATGAATATTGTAAATGCACAAACAGTAATTTCTCCGCATTGCAAGGTGCAATTCTGAAATTTTTTGCTTTTTCCTGCTCCTCTTAGCATGATAAAGAAGATTCAAAGAGAGTGAGATGCCAGCTCCTTTCATTCAGTCAGTAGCTTCAATCATTTCTGGTATATGAATAACATGATGTTTTTCAATGGCAAAAATCAATGAATATTGTAAATGCACAAACAGTAATTTCTCCGCATTGCAAGGTGCAATTCTGAAATTTTTTGCTTTTTCCTGCTCCTCTTAGCATGATAAAGAAGATTCAAAGAGAGTGAGATGCCAGCTCCTTTCGTTCAGTCAGTAGCTTCAAACATTTCTGGTATATGAATAACATGATGTTTTTCAATGGCAAAAATCAATGAATATTGTAAATGCACAAACAGTAATTTCTCCGCATTACAAGGTGCAATTCTGAAATTTTTTGCTTTTTCCTGCTCCTCTTAGCATGATAAAGAAGATTCAAAGAGAGTGAGATGCCAGCTCCTTTCATTCAGTCAGTAGCTTCAATCATTTCTGGTATATGAATAACATGATGTTTTTCAATGGCAAAAATCAATGAATATTGTAAATGCACAAACAGTAATTTCTCCGCATTGCAAGGTGCAATTCTGAAATTTTTTGCTTTTTCCTGCTCCTCTTAGCATGATAAAGACGATTCAAAGAGAGTGAGATGCCAGCTACTTTCATTCAGTCAGTAGCTTCAATCATTTCTGGTATATGAATAACATGATGTTTTTCAATGGCAAAAATCAATGAATATTGTAAATGCACAAACAGTAATTTCTCCGCATTGCAAGGTGCAATTCTGAAATTTTTTGCTTTTTCCTGCTCCTCTTAGCATGATAAAGAAGATTCAAAGAGAGTGAGATGCCAGCTCCTTTCATTCAGTCAGTAGCTTCAATCATTTCTGGACGTTTTTCAATGGCAAAAATCAATGAATATTGTAAATGCACAAACAGTAATTTCTCCACATTGCAAGGTGCAATTCTGAAATTTTTTGCTTTTTCCTGCTCCTCTTAGCATGATAAAGAAGATTCAAAGAGACTGAGATGCCAGCTCCTTTCATTCAGTCAGTAGCTTCAAACATTTCTGGTATATGAATAACATGATGTTTTTCAATGGCAAAAATCAATGAATATTGTAAATGCACAAACAGTAATTTCTCCGCATTGCAAGGTGCAATTCTGAAATTTTTTGCTTTTTCCTGCTCCTCTTAGCATGATAAAGAAGATTCAAAGAGAGTGAGATGCCAGCTCCTTTCATTCAGTCAGTAGCTTCAATCATTTCTGGACGTTTTTCAATTGCAAAAATCAATGAATATTGTAAATGCACAAACAGTAATTTCTCCGCATTGCAAGGTGCAATTCTGAAATTTTTTGCTTTTTCCTGCTCCTCTTAGCATGATAAAGACGATTCAAAGAGAGTGAGATGCCAGCTACTTTCATTCAGTCAGTAGCTTCAATCATTTCTGGTATATGAATAACATGATGTTTTTCAATGGCAAAAATCAATGAATATTGTAAATGCACAAACAGTAATTTCTCCGCATTGCAAGGTGCAATTCTGAAATTTTTTGCTTTTTCCTGCTCCTCTTAGCATGATAAAGAAGATTCAAAGAGAGTGAGATGCCAGCTCCTTTCATTCAGTCAGTAGCTTCAATCATTTCTGGTATATGAATAACATGATGTTTTTCAATGGCAAAAATCAATGAATATTGTAAATGCACAAACAGTAATTTCTCCGCATTGCAAGGTGCAATTCTGAAATTTTTTGCTTTTTCCTGCTCCTCTTAGCATGATAAAGAAGATTCAAAGAGAGTGAGATGCCAGCTCCTTTCGTTCAGTCAGTAGCTTCAAACATTTCTGGTATATGAATAACATGATGTTTTTCAATGGCAAAAATCAATGAATATTGTAAATGCACAAACAGTAATTTCTCCGCATTGCAAGGTGCAATTCTGAAATTTTTTGATTTTTCCTGCTCCTCTTAGCATGATAAAGAAGATTCAAAGAGAGTGAGATGCCAGCTCCTTTCATTCAGTCAGTAGCTTCAATCATTTCTGGACGTTTTTCAATGGCAAAAATCAATGAATATTGTAAATGCACAAACAGTAATTTCTCCGCATTGCAAGGTGCAATTCTGAAATTTTTTGCTTTTTCCTGCTCCTCTTAGCATGATAAAGAAGATTCAAAGAGAGTGAGATGCCAGCTCCTTTCATTCAGTCAGTAGCTTCAATCATTTCTGGACGTTTCTCAATGGCAAAAATTAATGAATATTGTAAATGCACAAACAGTAATTTCTCCGCATTGCAAGGTGCAATTCTGAAATTTTTTGCTTTTTCCTGCTCCTCTTAGCATGATAAAGAAGATTCAAAGATAGTGAGATGCCAGCTCCTTTCATTTAGTCAGTAGCTTCAATCATTTCTGGTATATGAATAACATGATGTTTTTCAATGGCAAAAATCAATGAATATTGTAAATGCACAAACAGTAATTTCTCCGCATTGCAAGGTGCAATTCTGAAATTTTTTGCTTTTTCCTGCTCCTCTTAGCATGATAAAGAAGATTCAAAGAGAGTGAGATGCCAGCTCCTTTCATTCAGTCAGTAGCTTCAATCATTTCTGGACATTTTTCAATGGCAAAAATCAATGAATATTGAAAATGCACAAACAGTAATTTCTCTGCATTGCAAGGTGCAATTCTGAAATTTTTTGCTTTTTCCTGCTCCTCTTAGCATGATAAACAAGATTCAAAGAGAGTGAGATGCCAGCTCCTTTCATTCAGTCAGTAGCTTCAATCATTTCTGGACGTTTTTCAATGGCAAAAATCAATGAATATTGTAAATGCACAAACAGTAATTTCTCCGCATTGCAAGGTGCAATTCAGAAATTTTTTGCTTTTTCCTGCTCCTCTTGGCATGATAAAGAAGATTCAAAGAGAGTGAGATGCCAGCTCCTTTCATTCAGTCAGTAGCTTCAATCATTTCTGGTATATGAATAACATGATGTTTTTCAATGGCAAAAATCAATGAATATTGTAAATGCACAAACAGTAATTTCTCCGCATTGCAAGGTGCAATTCTGAAATTTTTTGCTTTTTCCTGCTCCTCTTAGCATGATAAAGAAGATTCAAAGAGACTGAGATGCCAGCTCCTTTCATTCAGTCAGTAGCTTCAAACATTTCTGGTATATGAATAACATGATGTTTTTCAATGGCAAAAATCAATGAATATTGTAAATGCACAAACAGTAATTTCTCCGCATTGCAAGGTGCAATTCTGAAATTTTTTGCTTTTTCCTGCTCCTCTTAGCATGATAAAGAAGATTCAAAGAGAGTGAGATGCCAGCTCCTTTCATTCAGTCAGTAGCTTCAATCATTTCTGGACGTTTTTCAATTGCAAAAATCAATGAATATTGTAAATGCACAAACAGTAATTTCTCCGCATTGCAAGGTGCAATTCTGAAATTTTTTGCTTTTTCCTGCTCCTCTTAGCATGATAAAGACGATTCAAAGAGAGTGAGATGCCAGCTACTTTCATTCAGTCAGTAGCTTCAATCATTTCTGGTATATGAATAACATGATGTTTTTCAATGGCAAAAATCAATGAATATTGTAAATGCACAAACAGTAATTTCTCCGCATTGCAAGGTGCAATTCTGAAATTTTTTGCTTTTTCCTGCTCCTCTTAGCATGATAAAGAAGATTCAAAGAGAGTGAGATGCCAGCTCCTTTCATTCAGTCAGTAGCTTCAATCATTTCTGGTATATGAATAACATGATGTTTTTCAATGGCAAAAATCAATGAATATTGTAAATGCACAAACAGTAATTTCTCCGCATTGCAAGGTGCAATTCTGAAATTTTTTGCTTTTTCCTGCTCCTCTTAGCATGATAAAGAAGATTCAAAGAGAGTGAGATGCCAGCTCCTTTCGTTCAGTCAGTAGCTTCAAACATTTCTGGTATATGAATAACATGATGTTTTTCAATGGCAAAAATCAATGAATATTGTAAATGCACAAACAGTAATTTCTCCGCATTGCAAGGTGCAATTCTGAAATTTTTTGATTTTTCCTGCTCCTCTTAGCATGATAAAGAAGATTCAAAGAGAGTGAGATGCCAGCTCCTTTCATTCAGTCAGTAGCTTCAATCATTTCTGGACGTTTTTCAATGGCAAAAATCAATGAATATTGTAAATGCACAAACAGTAATTTCTCCGCATTGCAAGGTGCAATTCTGAAATTTTTTGCTTTTTCCTGCTCCTCTTAGCATGATAAAGAAGATTCAAAGAGAGTGAGATGCCAGCTCCTTTCATTCAGTCAGTAGCTTCAATCATTTCTGGACGTTTCTCAATGGCAAAAATCAATGAATATTGTAAATGCACAAACAGTAATTTCTCCGCATTGCAAGGTGCAATTCTGAAATTTTTTGCTTTTTCCTGCTCCTCTTAGCATGATAAAGAAGATTCAAAGATAGTGAGATGCCAGCTCCTTTCATTTAGTCAGTAGCTTCAATCATTTCTGGTATATGAATAACATGATGTTTTTCAATGGCAAAAATCAATGAATATTGTAAATGCACAAACAGTAATTTCTCCGCATTGCAAGGTGCAATTCTGAAATTTTTTGCTTTTTCCTGCTCCTCTTAGCATGATAAAGAAGATTCAAAGAGAGTGAGATGCCAGCTCCTTTCATTCAGTCAGTAGCTTCAATCATTTCTGGACATTTTTCAATGGCAAAAATCAATGAATATTGAAAATGCACAAACAGTAATTTCTCTGCATTGCAAGGTGCAATTCTGAAATTTTTTGCTTTTTCCTGCTCCTCTTAGCATGATAAACAAGATTCAAAGAGAGTGAGATGCCAGCTCCTTTCATTCAGTCAGTAGCTTCAATCATTTCTGGACGTTTTTCAATGGCAAAAATCAATGAATATTGTAAATGCACAAACAGTAATTTCTCCGCATTGCAAGGTGCAATTCAGAAATTTTTTGCTTTTTCCTGCTCCTCTTGGCATGATAAAGAAGATTCAAAGAGAGTGAGATGCCAGCTCCTTTCATTCAGTCAGTAGCTTCAATCATTTCTGGTATATGAATAACATGATGTTTTTCAATGGCAAAAATCAATGAATATTGTAAATGCACAAACAGTAATTTCTCCGCATTGCAAGGTGCAATTCTGAAATTTTTTGCTTTTTCCTGCTCCTCTTAGCATGATAAAGAAGATTCAAAGAGAGTGAGATGCCAGCTCCTTTCTTTCAGTCAGTAGCTTCAATCATTTCTGGTATATGAATAACATGATGTTTTTCAATGGCAAAAATCAATGAATATTGTAAATGCACAAACAGTAATTTATCCGCATTGCAAGGTGCAATTCTGAAATTTTTTGCTTTTTCCAGCTCCTCTTAGCATGATAAAGAAGATTCAAAGAGAGTGAGATGCCAGCTCCTTTCATTCAGTCAGTAGCTTCAAACATTTCTGGTATATGAATAACATGATGTTTTTCCATGGCAAAAATCAATGAATATTGTAAATGAACAAACAGTAATTTCTCCGCATTGCAAGGTGCAATTCTGAAATTTTTTGCTTTTTCCTGCTCCTCTTAGCATGATAAAGAAGATTCAAAGAGAGTGAGATGCCAGCTCCTTTCATTCAGTCAGTAGCTTCAATCATTTCTGGACGTTTTTCAATGGCAAAAATCAATGAATATTGTAAATGCACAAACAGTAATTTCTCCGCATTGCAAGGTGCAATTCTGAAATTTTTTGCTTTTTCCTGCTCCTCTTAGCATGATAAAGAAGATTCAAAGAGAGTGAGATGCCAGCTCCTTTCATTCAGTCAGTAGCTTCAATCATTTCTGGTATATGAATAACATGATGTTTTTCAATGGCAAAAATCAATGAATTTTGTAAATGCACAAACAGTAATTTCTCCGCATTGCAAGGTGCAATTCTGAAATTTTTTGCTTTTTCCTGCTTCTCTTAGCATGATAAAGAAGATTCAAAGAGAGTGAGATGCCAGCTCCTTTCATTCAGTCAGTAGCTTCAATCATTTCTGGACGTTTTTCAATGGCAAAAATCAATGAATATTGTAAATGCACAAACAGTAATTTCTCCGCATTGCAAGGTGCAATTCTGAATTTTTTTGCTTTTTCCTGCTCCTCTTAGCATGATAAAGAAGATTCAAAGAGAGTGAGATGCCAGCTCCTTTCATTCAGTCAGTAGCTTCAATCATTTCTGGTATATGAATAACATGATGTTTTTCAATGGCAAAAATCAATGAATATTGTAAATGCACAAACAGTAATTTATCCGCATTGCAAGGTGCAATTCTGAAATTTTTTGCTTTTTCCTGCTCCTCTTAGCATGATAAAGAAGATTCAAAGAGAGTGAGATGCCAGCTCCTTTCATTCAGTCAGTAGCTTCAAACATTTCTGGTATATGAATAACATGATGTTTTTCAATGGCAAAAATCAATGAATATTGTAAATGCACAAACAGTAATTTATCCGCATTGCAAGGTGCAATTCTGAAATTTTTTGATTTTTCCTGCTCCTCTTAGCATGATAAAGAAGATTCAAAGAGAGTGAGATGCCAGCTCCTTTCATTCAGTCAGTAGCTTCAATCATTTCTGGACGTTTTTCAATGGCAAAAATCAATGAATATTGTAAATGCACAAACAGTAATTTCTCCGCATTGCAAGGTGCAATTCAGAAATTTTTTGCTTTTTCCTGCTCCTCTTGGCATGATAAAGAAGATTCAAAGAGAGTGAGATGCCAGCTCCTTTCATTCAGTCAGTAGCTTCAAACATTTCTGGTATATGAATAACATGATGTTTTTCCATGGCAAAAATCAATGAAGATTGTAAATGAACAAACAGTAATTTCTCCGCATTGCAAGGTGCAATTCTGAAATTTTTTGCTTTTTCCTGCTCCTCTTAGCATGATAAAGAAGATTCAAAGAGAGTGAGATGCCAGCTCCTTTCATTCAGTCAGTAGCTTCAATCATTTCTGGTATATGAATAACATGATGTTTTTCAATGGCAAAAATCAATGAATATTGTAAATGCACAAACAGTAATTTCTCCGCATTGCAAGGTGCAATTCTGAAATTTTTTGCTTTTTCCTGCTCCTCTTAGCATGATAAAGACTATTCAAAGAGAGTGAGATGCCAGCTACTTTCACTCAGTCAGTAGCTTCAATCATTTCTGGTATATGAATAACATGATGTTTTTCAATGGCAAAAATCAATGAATATTGTAAATGCACAAACAGTAATTTCTCCGCATTGCAAGGTGCAATTCTGAAATTTTTTGCTTTTTCCTGCTCCTCTTAGCATGATAAAGAAGATTCAAAGAGAGTGAGATGCCAGCTCCTTTCATTCAGTCAGTAGCTTCAATCATTTCTGGACGTTTTTCAATGGCAAAAATCAATGAATATTGTAAATGCACAAACAGTAATTTCTCTGCATTGCAAGGTGCAATTCTGAAATTTTTTGCTTTTTCCTGCTCCTCTTAGCATGATAAAGAAGATTCAAAGAGACTGAGATGCCAGCTCCTTTCATTCAGTCAGTAGCTTCAAACATTTCTGGTATATGAATAACATGATGTTTTTCAATGGCAAAAATCAATGAATATTGTAAATGCACAAACAGTAATTTCTCCGCATTGCAAGGTGCAATTCTGAAATTTTTTGCTTTTTCCTGCTCCTCTTAGCATGATAAAGAAGATTCAAAGAGAGTGAGATGCCAGCTCCTTTCATTCAGTCAGTAGCTTCAATCATTTCTGGACGTTTTTCAATTGCAAAAATCAATGAATATTGTAAATGCACAAACAGTAATTTCTCCGCATTGCAAGGTGCAATTCTGAAATTTTTTGCTTTTTCCTGCTCCTCTTAGCATGATAAAGACGATTCAAAGAGAGTGAGATGCCAGCTACTTTCATTCAGTCAGTAGCTTCAATCATTTCTGGTATATGAATAACATGATGTTTTTCAATGGCAAAAATCAATGAATATTGTAAATGCACAAACAGTAATTTCTCCGCATTGCAAGGTGCAATTCTGAAATTTTTTGCTTTTTCCTGCTCCTCTTAGCATGATAAAGAAGATTCAAAGAGAGTGAGATGCCAGCTCCTTTCATTCAGTCAGTAGCTTCAATCATTTCTGGTATATGAATAACATGATGTTTTTCAATGGCAAAAATCAATGAATATTGTAAATGCACAAACAGTAATTTCTCCGCATTGCAAGGTGCAATTCTGAAATTTTTTGCTTTTTCCTGCTCCTCTTAGCATGATAAAGAAGATTCAAAGAGAGTGAGATGCCAGCTCCTTTCATTCAGTCAGTAGCTTCAAACATTTCTGGTATATGAATAACATGATATTTTTCAATGGCAAAAATCAATGAATATTGTAAATGCACAAACAGTAATTTCTCCGCATTGCAAGGTGCAATTCTGAAATTGTTTGCTTTTTCCTGCTCCTCTTAGCATGATAAAGAAGAATCAAAGAGAGTGAGATGCCAGCTCCTTTCATTCAGTCAGTAGCTTCAATCATTTCTGGACGTTTTTCAATGGCAAAAATCAATGAATATTGTAAATGCACAAACAGTAATTTCTCCGCATTGCAAGGTGCAATTCTGAAATTTTTTGCTTTTTCCTGCTCCTCTTAGCATGATAAAGAAGATTCAAAGAGAGTGAGATGTCAGCTCCTTTCATTCAGTCAGTAGCTTCAAACATTTCTGGTATATGAATAACATGATGTTTTTCAATGGCAAAAATCAATGAATATTGTAAATGCACAAACAGTAATTTCTCCGCATTGCAAGGTGCAATTCTGAAATTTTTTGCTTTTTCCTGCTCCTCTTAGCATGATAAAGAAGATTCAAAGAGAGTGAGATGCCAGCTCCTTTCATTCAGTCAGTAGCTTCAATCCTTTCTGGACGTTTTTCAATGGCAAAAATCAATGAATATTGTAAATGCACAAACAGTAATTTCTCCGCATTGCAAGGTGCAATTCTGAAATTTTTTGCTTTTTCCTGCTCCTCTTAGCATGATAAAGAAGATTCAAAGAGAGTGAGATGCCAGCTCCTTTCGTTCAGTCAGTAGCTTCAATCATTTCTGGACGTTTTTCAATGGCAAAAATCATTGAATAATATAAATGCACAAACAGTAATTTCTCCGCATTGCAAGGTGCAATTCTGAAATTTTTTACTTTTTCCTGCTCCTCTTAGCATGATAAAGAAGATTCAAAGAGAGTGAGATGCCAGCTCCTTTCATTCAGTCAGTAGCTTCAATCATTTCTGGTATATGAATAACATGATGTTTTTCAATGGCAAAAATCAATGAATATTGTAAATGCACAAACAGTAATTTCTCCGCATTGCAAGGTGCAATTCTGAAATTTTTTGCTTTTTCCTGCTCCTCTTAGCATGATAAAGAAGATTCAAAGAGAGTGAGATGCCAGCTCCTTTCATTCAGTCAGTAGCTTCAATCATTTCTGGACGTTTTTCAATGGCAAAAATCAATGAATATTGTAAATGCACAAACAGTAATTTCTCCGCATTGCAAGGTGCAATTCTGAAATTTTTTGCTTTTTCCTGCTCCTCTTAGCATGATAAACAAGATTCAAAGAGAGTGAGATGCCAGCTCCTTTCATTCAGTCAGTAGCTTCAATCATTTCTGGACGTTTTTCAATGGCAAAAATCAATGAATATTGTAAATGCACAAACAGTAATTTCTCCGCATTGCAAGGTGAAATTCTGAAATTTTTTACTTTTTCCTGCTTCTCTTAGCATGATAAAGAAGATTCAAAGAGAGTGAGATGCCAGCTCCTTTCATTCAGTCAGTAGCTTCAATCATTTCTGGACGTTTTTCAATGGCAAAAATCAATGAATATTGTAAATGCACAAACAGTAATTTCTCCGCATTGCAAGGTGCAATTCTGAAATTTTTTGCTTTTTCCTGCTCCTCTTAGCATGATAAAGAAGATTCAAAGAGAGTGAGATGCCAGCTCCTTTCATTCAGTCAGTAGCTTCAAACATTTCTGGTATATGAATAACATGATGTTTTTCAATGGCAAAAATCAATGAATATTGTAAATGCACAAACAGTAATTTCTCCGCATTGCAAGGTTCAATTCTGAAATTTTTTGCTTTTTCCTGCTCCTCTTAGCATGATAAAGAAGATTCAAAGAGAGTGAGATGCCAGCTCCTTTCGTTCAGTCAGTAGCTTCAATCATTTCTGGACTTTTTTCAATGGCAAAAATCATTGAATATTATAAATGCACAAACAGTAATTTCTCCGCATTGCAAGGTGCAATTCTGAAATTTTTTGCTTTTTCCTGCTCCTCTTAGCATGATAAAGAAGATTCAAAGAGAGTGAGATGCCAGCTCCTTTCATTCAGTCAGTAGCTTCAAACATTTCTGGTATATGAATAACATGATGTTTTTCAATGGCAAAAATCAATGAATATTGTAAATGCACAAACAGTAATTTCTCCACATTGCAAGGTGCAATTCTGAAATTTTTTGCTTTTTCCTGCTCCTCTTAGCATGATAAAGAAGATTCAAAGAGAGTGAGATGCCAGCTCCTTTCATTCAGTCAGTAGCTTCAATCATTTCTGGACGTTTTTCAATGGCAAAAATCAATGAATATTGTAAATGCACAAACAGTAATTTCTCCGCATTGCAAGGTGCAATTCTGAAATTTTTTGCTTTTTCCTGCTCCTCTTAGCATGATAAAGAAGATTCAAAGAGAGTGAGATGCCAGCTCCTTTCATTCAGTCAGTAGCTTCAAACATTTCTGGTATATGAATAACATGATGTTTTTCAATGGCAAAAATCAATGAATATTGTAAATGCACAAACAGTAATTTCTCCGCATTGCAAGGTGCAAGTCTGAAATTTTTTGCTTTTTCCTGCTCCTCTTAGCATGATAAAGAAGATTCAAAGAGAGTGAGATGCCAGCTACTTTCATTCAGTCAGTAGCTTCAATCATTTCTGGACGTTTTTCAATGGTAAAAATCAATGAATATTGTAAATGCACAAACAGTAATTTCTCCACATTGCAAGGTGCAATTCTGAAATTTTTTGCTTTTTCCTGCTCCTCTTAGCATGATAAAGAAGATTCAAAGAGAGTGAGATGCCAGCTCCTTTCATTCAGTCAGTAGCTTCAAACATTTCTGGTATATGAATAACATGATGTTTTTCAATGGCAAAAATCAATGAATATTGTAAATGCACAAACAGTAATTTCTCCGCATTGCAAGGTGCAATTCTGAAATTTTTTGCTTTTTCCTGCTCCTCTTAGCATGATAAAGAAGATTCAAAGAGAGTGAGATGCCAGCTCCTTTCATTCAGTCAGTAGCTTCAAACATTTCTGGTATATGAATAACATGATGTTTTTCAATGGCAAAAATCAATGAATATTGTAAATGCACAAACAGTAATTTCTCCGCATTGCAAGGTGCAAGTCTGAAATTTTTTGCTTTTTCCTGCTCCTCTTAGCATGATAAAGAAGATTCAAAGAGAGTGAGATGCCAGCTACTTTCATTCAGTCAGTAGCTTCAATCATTTCTGGACGTTTTTCAATGGTAAAAATCAATGAATATTGTAAATGCACAAACAGTAATTTCTCCACATTGCAAGGTGCAATTCTGAAATTTTTTGCTTTTTCCTGCTCCTCTTAGCATGATAAAGAAGATTCAAAGAGAGTGAGATGCCAGCTCCTTTCATTCAGTCAGTAGCTTCAAACATTTCAGGTATATGAATAACATGATGTTTTTCAATGGCAAAAATCAATGAATATTGTAAATGCACAAACAGTAATTTCTCCGCATTGCAAGGTGCAATTCTGAAATTTTTTGCTTTTTCCTGCTCCTCTTAGCATGATAAAGAAGATTCAAAGAGAGTGAGATGCCAGCTCCTTTCATTCAGTCAGTAGCTTCAATCATTTCTGGATGTTTTTCAATGGCAAAAATCAATGAATATTGTAAATGCACAAACTGTAATTTCTCCGCATTGCAAGGTGCAATTCTGAAATTTTTTGCTTTTTCCTGCTCCTCTTAGCATGATAAAGAAGATTCAAAGAGAGTGAGATGCCAGCTCCTTTCATTCAGTCAGTAGCTTCAATCATTTCTGGACGTTTTTCAATGGCAAAAATCAATGAATATTGTAAATGCACAAACAGTAATTTCTCCGCATTGCAAGGTGCAATTCTGAAATTTTTTGCTTTTTCCTGCTCCTCTTAGCATGATAAAGAAGATTCAAAGAGAGTGAGATGACAGCTCCTTTCATTCAGTCAGTACCTTCAATCATTTCTGGACGTTTTTCAATGGCAAAAATCAATGAATATTGTAAATGCACAAACAGTAATTTCTCCGCATTGCAAGGTGCAATTCTGAAATTTTTTGCTTTTTCCCGCTCCTCTTAGCATGATAAAGAAGATTCAAAGAGAGTGAGGTGCCAGCTCCTTTCATTCAGTCAGTAGCTTCAAACATTTCTGGTATATGAATAACATGTTTTTCAATGGCAAAAATCAATGAATATTGTAAATGCACAAACAGTAATTTCTCCGCATTGCAAGCTGCAATTCTGAAATTTTTTGCTTTTTCCTGCTCCTCTTAGCATGATAAAGAAGATTCAAAGAGAGTGAGATGCCAGCTCCTTTCATTCAGTCAGTAGCTTCAATCATTTCTGGACGTTTTTCAATGGCAAAAATCAATGAATATTGTAAATGCACAAACAGTAATTTCTCCGCATTGCAAGGTGCAATTCTGAAATTTTTTGCTTTTTCCTGCTCCTCTTAGCATGATAAAGAAGATTCAAAGAGAGTGAGATGCCAGCTCCTTTCATTCAGTCAGTAGCTTCAAACATTTCTGGTATATGAATAACATGATGTTTTTCAATGGCAAAAATCAATGAATATTGTAAATGCACAAACAGTAATTTCTCCGCATTGCAAGGTGCAAGTCTGAAATTTTTTGCTTTTTCCTGCTCCTCTTAGCATGATAAAGAAGATTCAAAGAGAGTGAGATGCCAGCTACTTTCATTCAGTCAGTAGCTTCAATCATTTCTGGACGTTTTTCAATGGTAAAAATCAATGAATATTGTAAATGCACAAACAGTAATTTCTCCACATTGCAAGGTGCAATTCTGAAATTTTTTGCTTTTTCCTGCTCCTCTTAGCATGATAAAGAAGATTCAAAGAGAGTGAGATGCCAGCTCCTTTCATTCAGTCAGTAGCTTCAAACATTTCTGGTATATGAATAACATGATGTTTTTCAATGGCAAAAATCAATGAATATTGTAAATGCACAAACAGTAATTTCTCCGCATTGCAAGGTGCAATTCTGAAATTTTTTGCTTTTTCCTGCTCCTCTTAGCATGATAAAGAAGATTCAAAGAGAGTGCGATGCCAGCTCCTTTCATTCAGTCAGTAGCTTCAAACATTTCTGGTATATGAATAACATGATGTTTTTCAATGGCAAAAATCAATGAATATTGTAAATGCACAAACAGTAATTTCTCCGCATTGCAAGGTGCAATTCTGAAATTTTTTGCTTTTTCCTGCTCCTCTTAGCATGATAAAGAAGATTCAAAGAGAGTGAGATGCCAGCTCCTTTCATTCAGTCAGTAGCTTCAATCATTTCTGGACGTTTTTCAATGGCAAAAATCAATGAATATTGTAAATGCACAAACAGTAATTTCTCCGCATTGCAAGGTGCAATTCTGAAATTTTTTGCTTTTTCCTGCTCCTCTTAGCATGATAAAGAAGATTCAAAGAGAGTGAGATGTCAGCTCCTTTCATTCAGTCAGTAGCTTCAAACATTTCTGGTATATGAATAACATGATGTTTTTCAATGGCAAAAATCAATGAATATTGTAAATGCACAAACAGTAATTTCTCCGCATTGCAAGGTGCAATTCTGAAATTTTTTGCTTTTTCCTGCTCCTCTTAGCATGATAAAGAAGATTCAAAGAGAGTGAGATGCCAGCTCCTTTCATTCAGTCAGTAGCTTCAATCATTTCTGGACGTTTTTCAATGGCAAAAATCAATGAATATTGTAAATGCACAAACAGTAATTTCTCCGCATTGCAAGGTGCAATTCTGAAATTTTTTGCTTTTTCCTGCTCCTCTTAGCATGATAAAGAAGATTCAAAGAGAGTGAGATGCCAGCTCCTTTCGTTCAGTCAGTAGCTTCAATCATTTCTGGACGTTTTTCAATGGCAAAAATCATTGAATGTTATAAAAGCACAAACAGTAATTTCTCCGCATTGCAAGGTGCAATTCTGAAATTTTTTACTTTTTCCTGCTCCTCTTAGCATGATAAAGAAGATTCAAAGAGAGTGAGATGCCAGCTCCTTTCATTCAGTCAGTAGCTTCAATCATTTCTGGTATATGAATAACATGATGTTTTTCAATGGCAAAAATCAATGAATATTGTAAATGCACAAACAGTAATTTCTCCGCATTGCAAGGTGCAATTCTGAAATTTTTTGCTTTTTCCTGCTCCTCTTAGCATGATAAAGAAGATTCAAAGAGAGTGAGATGCCAGCTCCTTTCATTCAGTCAGTAGCTTCAATCATTTCTGGACGTTTTTCAATGGCAAAAATCAATGAATATTGTAAATGCACAAACAGTAATTTCTCCGCATTGCAAGGTGCAATTCTGAAATTTTTTGCTTTTTCCTGCTCCTCTTAGCATGATAAAGAAGATTCAAAGAGAGTGAGATGCCAGCTCCTTTCATTCAGTCAGTAGCTTCAATCATTTCTGGATGCTTTTCAATGGCAAAAATCAATGAATATTGTAAATGCACAAACAGTAATTTCTCCGCATTGCAAGGTGCAATTCTGAAATTTTTTGCTTTTTCCTGCTCCTCTTAGCATGATAAAGAAGATTCAAAGAGAGTGAGATGCCAGCTCCTTTCATTCAGTCAGTAGCTTCAAACATTTCTGGTATATGAATAACATGATGTTTTTCAATGGCAAAAATCAATGAATATTGTAAATGCACAAACAGTAATTTCTCCGCATTGCAAGGTGCAATTCTGAAATTTTTTGCTTTTTCCTGCTCCTCTTAGCATGATAAAGAAGATTCAAAGAGAGTGAGATGCCAGCTCCTTTCGTTCAGTCAGTAGCTTCAATCATTTCTGGACGTTTTTCAATGGCAAAAATCATTGAATATTATAAATGCACAAACAGTAATTTCTCCGCATTGCAAGGTGCAATTCTGAAATTTTTTACTTTTTCCTGCTCCTCTTAGCATGATAAAGAAGATTCAAAGAGAGTGAGATGCCAGCTCCTTTCATTCAGTCAGTAGCTTCAATCATTTCTGGTATATGAATAACATGATGTTTTTCAATGGCAAAAATCATTGAATATTATAAATGCACAAACAGTAATTTCTCCGCATTGCAAGGTGCAATTCTGAAATTTTTTGCTTTTTCCTGCTCCTCTTAGCATGATAAACATGATTCAAAGAGAGTGAGATGCCAGCTCCTTTCATTCAGTCAGTAGCTTCAATCATTTCTGGACGTTTTTCAATGGCAAAAATCAATGAATATTGTAAATGCACAAACAGCAATTTCTCCGCATTGCAAGGTGCAATTCTGAAATTTTTTGCTTTTTCCTGCTCCTCTTAGCATGATAAAGAAGATTCAAAGAGAGTGAGATGCCAGCTCCTTTCATTCAGTCAGTAGCTTCAATCATTTCTGGTATATGAATAACATGATGTTTTTCAATGGCAAAAATCATTGAATATTATAAATGCACAAACAGTAATTTCTCCGCATTGCAAGGTGCAATTCTGAAATTTTTTGCTTTTTCCTGCTCCTCTTAGCATGATAAACATGATTCAAAGAGAGTGAGATGCCAGCTCCTTTCATTCAGTCAGTAGCTTCAATCATTTCTGGACGTTTTTCAATGGCAAAAATCAATGAATATTGTAAATGCACAAACAGTAATTTCTCCGCATTGCAAGGTGCAATTCTGAAATTTTTTGCTTTTTCCTGCTCCTCTTAGCATGATAAAGAAGATTCAAAGAGAGTGAGATGCCAGCTCCTTTCGTTCAGTCAGTAGCTTCAATCATTTCTGGACGTTTTTCAATGGCAAAAATCATTGAATATTATAAATGCACAAACAGTAATTTCTCCGCATTGCAAGGTGCAATTCTGAAATTTGTTACTTTTTCCTGCTCCTCTTAGCATGATAAAGAAGATTCAAAGAGAGTGAGATGCCAGCTCCTTTCATTCAGTCAGTAGCTTCAATCATTTCTGGTATATGAATAACATGATGTTTTTCAATGGCAAAAATCAATGAATATTGTAAATGCACAAACAGTAATTTCTCCGCATTGCAAGGTGCAATTCTGAAATTTTTTGCTTTTTCCTGCTCCTCTTAGCATGATAAAGAAGATTCAAAGAGAGTGAGATGCCAGCTCCTTTCATTCAGTCAGTAGCTTCAATCATTTCTGGACGTTTTTCAATGGCAAAAATCAATGAATATTGTAAATGCACAAACAGTAATTTCTCCGCATTGCAAGGTGCAATTCTGAAATTTTTTGCTTTTTCCTGCTCCTCTTAGCATGATAAAGAAGATTCAAAGAGAGTGAGATGTCAGCTCCTTTCATTCAGTCAGTAGCTTCAAACATTTCTGGTATATGAATAACATGATGTTTTTCAATGGCAAAAATCAATGAATATTGTAAATGCACAAACAGTAATTTCTCCGCATTGCAAGGTGCAATTCTGAAATTTTTTGCTTTTTCCTGCATCTCTTAGCATGATAAAGAAGATTCAAAGAGAGTGAGATGCCAGCTCCTTTCGTTCAGTCAGTTGCTTCAATCATTTCTGGACGTTTTTCAATGGCAAAAATCATTGAATATTATAAATGCACAAACAGTAATTTCTCCGCATTGCAAGGTGCAATTCTGAAATTTTTTACTTTTTCCTGCTCCTCTTAGCATGATAAAGAAGATTCAAAGAGAGTGAGATGCCAGCTCCTTTCATTCAGTCAGTAGCTTCAATCATTTCTGGTATATGAATAACATGATGTTTTTCAATGGCAAAAATCAATGAATATTGTAAATGCACAAACAGTAATTTCTCCGCATTGCAAGGTGCAATTCTGAAATTTTTTGCTTTTTCCTGCTCCTCTTAGCATGATAAAGAAGATTCAAAGAGAGTGAGATGCCAGCTCCTTTCATTCAGTCAGTAGCTTCAATCATTTCTGGACGTTTTTCAATGGCAAAAATCAATGAATATTGTAAATGCACAAACAGTAATTTCTCCGCATTGCAAGGTGCAATTCTGAAATTTTTTGCTTTTTCCTGCTCCTCTTAGCATGATAAAGAAGATTCAAAGAGAGTGAGATGCCAGCTCCTTTCATTCAGTTAGTAGCTTCAATCATTTCTGGATGTTTTTCAATGGCAAAAATCAATGAATATTGTAAATGCACAAACAGTAATTTCTCCGCATTGCAAGGTGCAATTCTGAAATTTTTTGCTTTTTCCTGCTCCTCTTAGCATGATAAAGAAGATTCAAAGAGTGAGATGCCAGCTCCTTTCATTCAGTCAGTAGCTTCAAACATTTCTGGTATATGAATAACATGATGTTTTTCAATGGCAAAAATCAATGAATATTGTAAATGCACAAACAGTAATTTCTCCGCATTGCAAGGTGCAATTCTGAAATTTTTTGCTTTTTCCTGCTCCTCTTAGCATGATAAAGAAGATTCAAAGAGAGTGAGATGCCAGCTCCTTTCGTTCAGTCAGTAGCTTCAATCATTTCTGGACGTTTTTCAATGGCAAAAATCATTGAATATTATAAATGCACAAACAGTAATTTCTCCGCATTGCAAGGTGCAATTCTGAAATTTTTTACTTTTTCCTGCTCCTCTTAGCATGATAAAGAAGATTCAAAGAGAGTGAGATGCCAGCTCCTTTCATTCAGTCAGTAGCTTCAATCATTTCTGGTATATGAATAACATGATGTTTTTCAATTGCAAAAATCAATGAATATTGTAAATGCACAAACAGTAATTTCTCCGCATTGCAAGGTGCAATTCTGAAATTTTTTGCTTTTTCCTGCTCCTCTTAGCATGATAAAGAAGATTCAAAGAGAGTGAGATGCCAGCTCCTTTCATTCAGTCAGTAGCTTCAATCATTTCTGGACGTTTTTAAATGGTAAAAATCAATGAATATTGTAAATGCACAAACAGTAATTTCTCCGCATTGCAAGGTGCAATTCTGAAATTTTTTGCTTTTTCCTGCTCCTCTTAGCATGATAAACATGATTCAAAGAGAGTGAGATGCCAGCTCCTTTCATTCAGTCAGTAGCTTCAATCATTTCTGGACGTTTTTCAATGGCAAAAATCAATGAATATTGTAAATGCACAAACAGTAATTTCTCCGCATTGCAAGGTGCAATTCTGAAATTTTTTGCTTTTTCCTGCTCCTCTTAGCATGATAAAGAAGATTCAAAGAGAGTGAGATGCCAGCTCCTTTCATTCAGTCAAGTAGCTTCAAACATTTCTGGTATATGAATAACATGATGTTTTTCAATGGCAAAAATCAATGAATATTGTAAATGCACAAACAGTAATTTCTCCGCATTGCAAGGTGCAATTCTGAAATTTTTTGCTTTTTCCTGCTCCTCTTAGCATGATAAAGAAGATTCAAAGAGAGTGAGATGCCAGCTCCTTTCATTCAGTCAGTAGCTTCAATCATTTCTGGACGTTTTTCAATTGCAAAAATTAATGAATATTGTAAATGCACAAACAGTAATTTCTCCGCATTGCAAGGTGCAATTCTGAAATTTTTTGCTTTTTCCTGCTCCTCTTAGCATGATAAAGACGATTCAAAGAGAGTGAGATGCCAGCTACTTTCATTCAGTCAGTAGCTTCAATCATTTCTGGTATATGAATAACATGATGTTTTTCAATGGCAAAAATCAATGAATATTGTAAATGCACAAACAGTAATTTCTCCGCATTGCAAGGTGCAATTCTGAAATTTTTTTTGCTTTTTCCTGCTCCTCTTAGCATGATAAAGAAGATTCAAAGAGAGTGAGATGCCAGCTCCTTTCATTCAGTCAGTAGCTTCAATCATTTCTGGTATATGAATAACATGATGTTTTTCAATGGCAAAAATCAATGAATATTGTAAATGCACAAACAGTAATTTATCCGCATTGCAAGGTGCAATTCTGAAATTTTTTGCTTTTTCCTGCTCCTCTTAGCATGATAAAGAAGATTCAAAGAGAGTGAGATGCCAGCTCCTTTCGTTCAGTCAGTAGCTTCGATCATTTCTGGACGTTTTTCAATGGCAAAAATCATTGAATATTATAAATGCACAAACAGTAATTTCTCCGCATTGCAAGGTGCAATTCTGAAATTTTTTACTTTTTCCTGCTCCTCTTAGCATGATAAAGAAGATTCAAAGAGAGTGAGATGCCAGCTCCTTTCATTCAGTCAGTAGCTTCAATCATTTCTGGTATATGAATAACATGATGTTTTTCAATGGCAAAAATCAATGAATATTGTAAATGCACAAACAGTAATTTCTCCGCATTTCAAGGTGCAATTCTGAAATTTTTTGCTTTTTCCTGCTCCTCTTAGCATGATAAAGAAGATTCAAAGAGAGTGAGATGCCAGCTCCTTTCATTCAGTCAGTAGCTTCAATCATTTCTGGACGTTTTTCAATGGCAAAAATCAATGAATATTGTAAATGCACAAACAGTAATTTCTCCGCATTGCAAGGTGCAATTCTGAAATTTTTTGCTTTTTCCTGCTCCTCTTAGCATGATAAACAAGATTCAAAGAGAGTGAGATGCCAGCTCCTTTCATTCAGTCAGTAGCTTCAATCATTTCTGGACGTTTTTCAATGGCAAAAATCAATGAATATTGTAAATCGCAAACAGTAATTTCTCCGCATTGCAAGGTGCAATTCTGAAATTTTTTGCTTTTTCCTGCTCCTCTTAGCATGATAAAGAAGATTCAAAGAGAGTGAGATGCCAGCTCCTTTCATTCAGTCAGTAGCTTCAAACATTTCTGGTATATGAATAACATGATGTTTTTCAATGGCAAAAATCAATGAATATTGTAAATGCACAAACAGTAATTTCTCCGCATTGCAAGGTGCAAGTCTGAAATTTTTTGCTTTTTCCTGCTCCTCTTAGCATGATAAAGAAGATTCAAAGAGAGTGAGATGTCAGCTACTTTCATTCAGTCAGTAGCTTCAATCATTTCTGGACGTTTTTCAATGGTAAAAATCAATGAATATTGTAAATGCACAAACAGTAATTTCTGCACATTGCAAGGTGCAATTCTGAAATTTTTTGCTTTTTCCTGCTCCTCTTAGCATGATAAAGAAGATTCAAAGAGAGTGAGATGCCAGCTCCTTTCATTCAGTCAGTAGCTTCAAACATTTCTGGTATATGAATAACATGATGTTTTTCAATGGCAAAAATCAATGAATATTGTAAATGCACAAACAGTAATTTCTCCGCATTGCAAGGTGCAATTCTGAAATTTTTTGCTTTTTCCTGCTCCTCTTAGCATGATAAAGAAGACTCAAAGAGAGTGAGATGCCAGCTCCTTTCATTCAGTCAGTAGCTTCAATCATTTCTGGATGTTTTTCAATGGCAAAAATCAATGAATATTGTAAATGCACAAACTGTAATTTCTCCGCATTGCAAGGTGCAATTCTGAAATTTTTTGCTTTTTCCTGCTCCTCTTAGCATGATAAAGAAGATTCAAAGAGAGTGAGATGCCAGCTCCTTTCATTCAGTCAGTAGCTTCAATCATTTCTGGACGTTTTTCAATGGCAAAAATCAATGAATATTGTAAATGCACAAACAGTAATTTCTCCGCATTGCAAGGTGCAATTCTGAAATTTTTTGCTTTTTCCTGCTCCTCTTAGCATGATAAAGAAGATTCAAAGAGAGTGAGATGCCAGCTCCTTTCATTCAGTCAGTAGCTTCAATCATTTCTGGACGTTTTTCAATGGCAAAAATCAATGAATATTGTAAATGCACAAACAGTAATTTCTCCGCATTGCAAGGTGCAATTCTGAAATTTTTTGCTTTTTCCCGCTCCTCTTAGCATGATAAAGAAGATTCAAAGAGAGTGAGGTGCCAGCTCCTTTCATTCAGTCAGTAGCTTCAAACATTTCTGGTATATGAATAACATGTTTTTCAATGGCAAAAATCAATGAATATTGTAAATGCACAAACAGTAATTTCTCCGCATTGCAAGGTGCAATTCTGAAATTTTTTGATTTTTCCTGCTCCTCTTAGCATGATAAAGAAGATTCAAAGAGAGTGAGATGCCAGCTCCTTTCATTCAGTCAGTAGCTATAAACATTTCTGGTATATGAATAACATGATGTTTTTCAATGGCAAAAATCAATGAATATTGTAAATGCACAAACAGTAATTTCTCCGCATTGCAAGGTGCAATTCTGAAATTTTTTGCTTTTTCCTGCTCCTCTTAGCATGATAAAGGAGATTCAAAGAGAGTGAGATGCCAGCTCCTTTCATTCAGTCAGTAGCTTCAAACATTTCTGGTATATGAATAACATGATGTTTTTCAATGGCAAAAATCAATGAATATTGTAAATGCACAAACAGTAATTTCTCCGCATTGCAAGGTGCAAGTCTGAAATTTTTTGCTTTTTCCTGCTCCTCTTAGCATGATAAAGAAGATTCAAAGAGAGTGAGATGCCAGCTACTTTCATTCAGTCAGTAGCTTCAATCATTTCTGGACGTTTTTCAATGGTAAAAATCAATGAATATTGTAAATGCACAAACAGTAATTTCTCAACATTGCAAGGTGCAATTCTGAAATTTTTTGCTTTTTCCTGCTCCTCTTAGCATGATAAAGAAGATTCAAAGAGAGTGAGATGCCAGCTCCTTTCATTCAGTCAGTAGCTTCAAACATTTCTGGTATATGAATAACATGTTTTTCAATGGCAAAAATCAATGAATATTGTAAATGCACAAACAGTAATTTCTCCGCATTGCAAGGTGCAATTCTGAAATTTTTTGATTTTTCCTGCTCCTCTTAGCATGATAAAGAAGATTCAAAGAGAGTGAGATGCCAGCTCCTTTCATTCAGTCAGTAGCTTCAATCATTTCTGGACGTTTTTCAATGGCAAAAATCAATGAATATTGTAAATGCACAAACAGTAATTTCTCCGCATTGCAAGGTGCAATTCTGAAATTTTTTGCTTTTTCCTGCTCCTCTTAGCATGATAAAGAAGATTCAAAGAGAGTGAGATGCCAGCTCCTTTCATTCAGTCAGTAGCTTCAATCATTTCTGGACGTTTTTCAATGGCAAAAATCAATGAATATTGTAAATGCACAAACAGTAATTTCTCCGCATTGCAAGGTGCAATTCTGAAATTTTTTGCTTTTTCCTGCTCCTCTTAGCATGATAAAGAAGATTCAAAGAGAGTGAGATGCCAGCTCCTTTCATTCAGTCAGTAGCTTCAAACATTTCTGGTATATGAATAACATGATGTTTTTCAATGGCAAAAATCAATGAATATTGTAAATGCACAAACAGTAATTTCTCCGCATTGCAAGGTGCAAGTCTGAAATTTTTTGCTTTTTCCTGCTCCTCTTAGCATGATAAAGAAGATTCAAAGAGAGTGAGATGCCAGCTACTTTCATTCAGTCAGTAGCTTCAATCATTTCTGGACGTTTTTCAATGGTAAAAATCAATGAATATTGTAAATGCACAAACAGTAATTTCTCCACATTGCAAGGTGCAATTCTGAAATTTTTTGCTTTTTCCTGCTCCTCTTAGCATGATAAAGAAGATTCAAAGAGAGTGAGATGCCAGCTCCTTTCATTCAGTCAGTAGCTTCAAACATTTCTGGTATATGAATAACATGATGTTTTTCAATGGCAAAAATCAATGAATATTGTAAATGCACAAACAGTAATTTCTCCGCATTGCAAGGTGCAATTCTGAAATTTTTTGCTTTTTCCTGCTCCTCTTAGCATGATAAAGAAGATTCAAAGAGAGTGAGATGCCAGCTCCTTTCATTCAGTCAGTAGCTTCAAACATTTCTGGTATATGAATAACATGATGTTTTTCAATGGCAAAAATCAATGAATATTGTAAATGCACAAACAGTAATTTCTCCGCATTGCAAGGTGCAATTCTGAAATTGTTTGCTTTTTCCTGCTCCTCTTAGCATGATAAAGAAGATTCAAAGAGAGTGAGATGCCAGCTCCTTTCATTCAGTCAGTAGCTTCAATCATTTCTGGACGTTTTTCAATGGCAAAAATCAATGAATATTGTAAATGCACAAACAGTAATTTCTCCGCATTGCAAGGTGCAATTCTGAAATTTTTTGCTTTTTCCTGCTCCTCTTAGCATGATAAAGAAGATTCAAAGAGAGTGAGATGTCAGCTCCTTTCATTCAGTCAGTAGCTTCAAACATTTCTGGTATATGAATAACATGATGTTTTTCAATGGCAAAAATCAATGAATATTGTAAATGCACAAACAGTAATTTCTCTGCATTGCAAGGTGCAATTCTGAAATTTTTTGCTTTTTCCTGCTCCTCTTAGCATGATAAAGAAGATTCAAAGAGAGTGAGATGCCAGCTCCTTTCATTCAGTCAGTAGCTTCAATCATTTCTGGACGTTTTTCAATGGCAAAAATCAATGAATATTGTAAATGCACAAACAGTAATTTCTCCGCATTGCAAGGTGCAATTCTGAAATTTTTTGCTTTTTCCTGCTCCTCTTAGCATGATAAAGAAGAATCAAAGAGAGTGAGATGCCAGCTCCTTTCGTTCAGTCAGTAGCTTCAATCATTTCTGGACGTTTTTCAATGGCAAAAATCATTGAATAATATAAATGCACAAACAGTAATTTCTCCGCATTGCAAGGTGCAATTCTGAAATTTTTTACTTTTTCCTGCTCCTCTTAGCATGATAAAGAAGATTCAAAGAGAGTGAGATGCCAGCTCCTTTCATTCAGTCAGTAGCTTCAATCATTTCTGGTATATGAATAACATGATGTTTTTCAATGGCAAAAATCAATGAATATTGTAAATGCACAATCAGTAATTTCTCCGCATTGCAAGGTGCAATTCTGAAATTTTTTGCTTTTTCCTGCTCCTCTTAGCATGATAAAGAAGATTCAAAGAGAGTGAGATGCCAGCTCCTTTCATTCAGTCAGTAGCTTCAATCATTTCTGGACGTTTTTCAATGGCAAAAATCAATGAATATTGTAAATGCACAAACAGTAATTTCTCCGCATTGCAAGGTGCAATTCTGAAATTTTTTGCTTTTTCCTGCTCCTCTTAGCATGATAAACAAGATTCAAAGAGAGTGAGATGCCAGCTCCTTTCATTCAGTCAGTAGCTTCAATCATTTCTGGACGTTTTTCAATGGCAAAAATCAATGAATATTGTAAATGCACAAACAGTAATTTCTCCGCATTGCAAGGTGCAATTCTGAAATTTTTTACTTTTTCCTGCTTCTCTTAGCATGATAAAGAAGATTCAAAGAGAGTGAGATGCCAGCTCCTTTCATTCAGTCAGTAGCTTCAATCATTTCTGGACGTTTTTCAATGGCAAAAATCAATGAATATTGTAAATGCACAAACAGTAATTTCTCCGCATTGCAAGGTGCAATTCTGAAATTTTTTGCTTTTTCCTGCTCCTCTTAGCATGATAAAGAAGATTCAAAGAGAGTGAGATGCCAGCTCCTTTCATTCAGTCAGTAGCTTCAAACATTTCTGGTATATGAATAACATGATGTTTTTCAATGGCAAAAATCAATGAATATTGTAAATGCACAAACAGTAATTTCTCCGCATTGCAAGGTTCAATTCTGAAATTTTTTGCTTTTTCCTGCTCCTCTTAGCATGATAAAGAAGATTCAAAGAGAGTGAGATGCCAGCTCCTTTCGTTCAGTCAGTAGCTTCAATCATTTCTGGACGTTTTTCAATGGCAAAAATCATTGAATATTATAAATGCACAAACAGTAATTTCTCCGCATTGCAAGGTGCAATTCTGAAATTTTTTGCTTTTTCCTGCTCCTCTTAGCATGATAAAGAAGATTCAAAGAGAGTGAGATGCCAGCTCCTTTCATTCAGTCAGTAGCTTCAAACATTTCTGGTATATGAATAACATGATGTTTTTCAATGGCAAAAATCAATGAATATTGTAAATGCACAAACAGTAATTTCTCCACATTGCAAGGTGCAATTCTGAAATTTTTTGCTTTTGCCTGCTCCTCTTAGCATGATAAAGAAGATTCAAAGAGAGTGAGATGCCAGCTCCTTTCATTCAGTGAGTAGCTTCAATCATTTCTGGACGTTTTTCAATGGCAAAAATCAATGAATATTGTAAATGCACAAACAGTAATTTCTCCGCATTGCAAGGTGCAATTCTGAAATTTTTTGCTTTTTCCTGCTCCTCTTAGCATGATAAAGAAGATTCAAAGAGAGTGAGATGCCAGCTCCTTTCATTCAGTCAGTAGCTTCAAACATTTCTGGTATATGAATAACATGATGTTTTTCAATGGCAAAAATCAATGAATATTGTAAATGCACAAACAGTAATTTCTCCGCATTGCAAGGTGCAAGTCTGAAATTTTTTGCTTTTTCCTGCTCCTCTTAGCATGATAAAGAAGATTCAAAGAGAGTGAGATGCCAGCTACTTTCATTCAGTCAGTAGCTTCAATCATTTCTGGACGTTTTTCAATGGTAAAAATCAATGAATATTGTAAATGCACAAACAGTAATTTCTCCACATTGCAAGGTGCAATTCTGAAATTTTTTGCTTTTTCCTGCTCCTCTTAGCATGATAAAGAAGATTCAAAGAGAGTGAGATGCCAGCTCCTTTCATTCAGTCAGTAGCTTCAAACATTTATGGTATATGAATAACATGATGTTTTTCAATGGCAAAAATCAATGAATATTGTAAATGCACAAACAGTAATTTCTCCGCATTGCAAGGTGCAATTCTGAAATTTTTTGCTTTTTCCTGCTCCTCTTAGCATGATAAAGAAGATTCAAAGAGAGTGAGATGCCAGCTCCTTTCATTCAGTCAGTAGCTTCAATCATTTCTGGATGTTTTTCAATGGCAAAAATCAATGAATATTGTAAATGCACAAACTGTAATTTCTCCGCATTGCAAGGTGCAATTCTGAAATTTTTTGCTTTTTCCTGCTCCTCTTAGCATGATAAAGAAGATTCAAAGAGAGTGAGATGCCAGCTCCTTTCATTCAGTCAGTAGCTTCAATCATTTCTGGACGTTTTTCAATGGCAAAAATCAATGAATATTGTAAATGCACAAACAGTAATTTCTCCGCATTGCAAGGTGCAATTCTGAAATTTTTTGCTTTTTCCTGCTCCTCTTAGCATGATAAAGAAGATTCAAAGAGAGTGAGATGCCAGCTCCTTTCATTCAGTCAGTACCTTCAATCATTTCTGGACGTTTTTCAATGGCAAAAATCAATGAATATTGTAAATGCACAAACAGTAATTTCTCCGCATTGCAAGGTGCAATTCTGAAATTTTTTGCTTTTTCCCGCTCCTCTTAGCATGATAAAGAAGATTCAAAGAGAGTGAGGTGCCAGCTCCTTTCATTCAGTCAGTAGCTTCAAACATTTCTGGTATATGAATAACATGTTTTTCAATGGCAAAAATCAATGAATATTGTAAATGCACAAACAGTAATTTCTCCGCATTGCAAGCTGCAATTCTGAAATTTTTTGCTTTTTCCTGCTCCTCTTAGCATGATAAAGAAGATTCAAAGAGAGTGAGATGCCAGCTCCTTTCATTCAGTCAGTAGCTTCAATCATTTCTGGACGTTTTTCAAAGGCAAAAATCAATGAATATTGTAAATGCACAAACAGTAATTTCTCCGCATTGCAAGGTGCAATTCTGAAATTTTTTGCTTTTTCCTGCTCCTCTTAGCATGATAAAGAAGATTCAAAGAGAGTGAGATGCCAGCTCCTTTCATTCAGTCAGTAGCTTCAATCATTTCTGGACGTTTTTCAATGGCAAAAATCAATGAATATTGTAAATGCACAAACAGTAATTTCTCCGCATTGCAAGGTGCAATTCTGAAATTTTTTGCTTTTTCCTGCTCCTCTTAGCATGATAAAGAAGATTCAAAGAGAGTGAGGTGCCAGCTCCTTTCATTCAGTCAGTAGCTTCAAACATTTCTGGTATATGAATAACATGTTTTTCAATGGCAAAAATCAATGAATATTGTAAATGCACAAACAGTAATTTCTCCGCATTGCAAGGTGCAATTCTGAAATTTTTTGATTTTTCCTGCTCCTCTTAGCATGATAAAGAAGATTCAAAGAGAGTGAGATGCCAGCTCCTTTCATTCAGTCAGTAGCTTCAAACATTTCTGGTATATGAATAACATGATGTTTTTCAATGGCAAAAATCAATGAATATTGTAAATGCACAAACAGTAATTTCTCCGCATTGCAAGGTGCAATTCTGAAATTTTTTGCTTTTTCCTGCTCCTCTTAGCATGATAAAGGAGATTCAAAGAGAGTGAGATGCCAGCTCCTTTCATTCAGTCAGTAGCTTCAAACATTTCTGGTATATGAATAACATGATGTTTTTCAATGGCAAAAATCAATGAATATTGTAAATGCACAAACAGTAATTTCTCCGCATTGCAAGGTGCAAGTCTGAAATTTTTTGCTTTTTCCTGCTCCTCTTAGCATGATAAAGAAGATTCAAAGAGAGTGAGATGCCAGCTACTTTCATTCAGTCAGTAGCTTCAATCATTTCTGGACGTTTTTCAATGGTAAAAATCAATGAATATTGTAAATGCACAAACAGTAATTTCTCAACATTGCAAGGTGCAATTCTGAAATTTTTTGCTTTTTCCTGCTCCTCTTAGCATGATAAAGAAGATTCAAAGAGAGTGAGATGCCAGCTCCTTTCATTCAGTCAGTAGCTTCAAACATTTCTGGTATATGAATAACATGTTTTTCAATGGCAAAAATCAATGAATATTGTAAATGCACAAACAGTAATTTCTCCGCATTGCAAGGTGCAATTCTGAAATTTTTTGATTTTTCCTGCTCCTCTTAGCATGATAAAGAAGATTCAAAGAGAGTGAGATGCCAGCTCCTTTCATTCAGTCAGTAGCTTCAATCATTTCTGGACGTTTTTCAATGGCAAAAATCAATGAATATTGTAAATGCACAAACAGTAATTTCTCCGCATTGCAAGGTGCAATTCTGAAATTTTTTGCTTTTTCCTGCTCCTCTTAGCATGATAAAGAAGATTCAAAGAGAGTGAGATGCCAGCTCCTTTCATTCAGTCAGTAGCTTCAATCATTTCTGGACGTTTTTCAATGGCAAAAATCAATGAATATTGTAAATGCACAAACAGTAATTTCTCCGCATTGCAAGGTGCAATTCTGAAATTTTTTGCTTTTTCCTGCTCCTCTTAGCATGATAAAGAAGATTCAAAGAGAGTGAGATGCCAGCTCCTTTCATTCAGTCAGTAGCTTCAAACATTTCTGGTATATGAATAACATGATGTTTTTCAATGGCAAAAATCAATGAATATTGTAAATGCACAAACAGTAATTTCTCCGCATTGCAAGGTGCAAGTCTGAAATTTTTTGCTTTTTCCTGCTCCTCTTAGCATGATAAAGAAGATTCAAAGAGAGTGAGATGCCAGCTACTTTCATTCAGTCAGTAGCTTCAATCATTTCTGGACGTTTTTCAATGGTAAAAATCAATGAATATTGTAAATGCACAAACAGTAATTTCTCCACATTGCAAGGTGCAATTCTGAAATTTTTTGCTTTTTCCTGCTCCTCTTAGCATGATAAAGAAGATTCAAAGAGAGTGAGATGCCAGCTCCTTTCATTCAGTCAGTAGCTTCAAACATTTCTGGTATATGAATAACATGATGTTTTTCAATGGCAAAAATCAATGAATATTGTAAATGCACAAACAGTAATTTCTCCGCATTGCAAGGTGCAATTCTGAAATTTTTTGCTTTTTCCTGCTCCTCTTAGCATGATAAAGAAGATTCAAAGAGAGTGAGATGCCAGCTCCTTTCATTCAGTCAGTAGCTTCAAACATTTCTGGTATATGAATAACATGATGTTTTTCAATGGCAAAAATCAATGAATATTGTAAATGCACAAACAGTAATTTCTCCGCATTGCAAGGTGCAATTCTGAAATTGTTTGCTTTTTCCTGCTCCTCTTAGCATGATAAAGAAGATTCAAAGAGAGTGAGATGCCAGCTCCTTTCATTCAGTCAGTAGCTTCAATCATTTCTGGACGTTTTTCAATGGCAAAAATCAATGAATATTGTAAATGCACAAACAGTAATTTCTCCGCATTGCAAGGTGCAATTCTGAAATTTTTTGCTTTTTCCTGCTCCTCTTAGCATGATAAAGAAGATTCAAAGAGAGTGAGATGTCAGCTCCTTTCATTCAGTCAGTAGCTTCAAACATTTCTGGTATATGAATAACATGATGTTTTTCAATGGCAAAAATCAATGAATATTGTAAATGCACAAACAGTAATTTCTCTGCATTGCAAGGTGCAATTCTGAAATTTTTTGCTTTTTCCTGCTCCTCTTAGCATGATAAAGAAGATTCAAAGAGAGTGAGATGCCAGCTCCTTTCATTCAGTCAGTAGCTTCAATCATTTCTGGACGTTTTTCAATGGCAAAAATCAATGAATATTGTAAATGCACAAACAGTAATTTCTCCGCATTGCAAGGTGCAATTCTGAAATTTTTTGCTTTTTCCTGCTCCTCTTAGCATGATAAAGAAGAATCAAAGAGAGTGAGATGCCAGCTCCTTTCGTTCAGTCAGTAGCTTCAATCATTTCTGGACGTTTTTCAATGGCAAAAATCATTGAATAATATAAATGCACAAACAGTAATTTCTCCGCATTGCAAGGTGCAATTCTGAAATTTTTTACTTTTTCCTGCTCCTCTTAGCATGATAAAGAAGATTCAAAGAGAGTGAGATGCCAGCTCCTTTCATTCAGTCAGTAGCTTCAATCATTTCTGGTATATGAATAACATGATGTTTTTCAATGGCAAAAATCAATGAATATTGTAAATGCACAAACAGTAATTTCTCCGCATTGCAAGGTGCAATTCTGAAATTTTTTGCTTTTTCCTGCTCCTCTTAGCATGATAAAGAAGATTCAAAGAGAGTGAGATGCCAGCTCCTTTCATTCAGTCAGTAGCTTCAATCATTTCTGGACGTTTTTCAATGGCAAAAATCAATGAATATTGTAAATGCACAAACAGTAATTTCTCCGCATTGCAAGGTGCAATTCTGAAATTTTTTGCTTTTTCCTGCTCCTCTTAGCATGATAAACAAGATTCAAAGAGAGTGAGATGCCAGCTCCTTTCATTCAGTCAGTAGCTTCAATCATTTCTGGACGTTTTTCAATGGCAAAAATCAATGAATATTGTAAATGCACAAACAGTAATTTCTCCGCATTGCAAGGTGCAATTCTGAAATTTTTTACTTTTTCCTGCTTCTCTTAGCATGATAAAGAAGATTCAAAGAGAGTGAGATGCCAGCTCCTTTCATTCAGTCAGTAGCTTCAATCATTTCTGGACGTTTTTCAATGGCAAAAATCAATGAATATTGTAAATGCACAAACAGTAATTTCTCCGCATTGCAAGGTGCAATTCTGAAATTTTTTGCTTTTTCCTGCTCCTCTTAGCATGATAAAGAAGATTCAAAGAGAGTGAGATGCCAGCTCCTTTCATTCAGTCAGTAGCTTCAAACATTTCTGGTATATGAATAACATGATGTTTTTCAATGGCAAAAATCAATGAATATTGTAAATGCACAAACAGTAATTTCTCCGCATTGCAAGGTTCAATTCTGAAATTTTTTGCTTTTTCCTGCTCCTCTTAGCATGATAAAGAAGATTCAAAGAGAGTGAGATGCCAGCTCCTTTCGTTCAGTCAGTAGCTTCAATCATTTCTGGACGTTTTTCAATGGCAAAAATCATTGAATATTATAAATGCACAAACAGTAATTTCTCCGCATTGCAAGGTGCAATTCTGAAATTTTTTGCTTTTTCCTGCTCCTCTTAGCATGATAAAGAAGATTCAAAGAGAGTGAGATGCCAGCTCCTTTCATTCAGTCAGTAGCTTCAAACATTTCTGGTATATGAATAACATGATGTTTTTCAATGGCAAAAATCAATGAATATTGTAAATGCACAAACAGTAATTTCTCCACATTGCAAGGTGCAATTCTGAAATTTTTTGCTTTTGCCTGCTCCTCTTAGCATGATAAAGAAGATTCAAAGAGAGTGAGATGCCAGCTCCTTTCATTCAGTGAGTAGCTTCAATCATTTCTGGACGTTTTTCAATGGCAAAAATCAATGAATATTGTAAATGCACAAACAGTAATTTCTCCGCATTGCAAGGTGCAATTCTGAAATTTTTTGCTTTTTCCTGCTCCTCTTAGCATGATAAAGAAGATTCAAAGAGAGTGAGATGCCAGCTCCTTTCATTCAGTCAGTAGCTTCAAACATTTCTGGTATATGAATAACATGATGTTTTTCAATGGCAAAAATCAATGAATATTGTAAATGCACAAACAGTAATTTCTCCGCATTGCAAGGTGCAAGTCTGAAATTTTTTGCTTTTTCCTGCTCCTCTTAGCATGATAAAGAAGATTCAAAGAGAGTGAGATGCCAGCTACTTTCATTCAGTCAGTAGCTTCAATCATTTCTGGACGTTTTTCAATGGTAAAAATCAATGAATATTGTAAATGCACAAACAGTAATTTCTCCACATTGCAAGGTGCAATTCTGAAATTTTTTGCTTTTTCCTGCTCCTCTTAGCATGATAAAGAAGATTCAAAGAGAGTGAGATGCCAGCTCCTTTCATTCAGTCAGTAGCTTCAAACATTTATGGTATATGAATAACATGATGTTTTTCAATGGCAAAAATCAATGAATATTGTAAATGCACAAACAGTAATTTCTCCGCATTGCAAGGTGCAATTCTGAAATTTTTTGCTTTTTCCTGCTCCTCTTAGCATGATAAAGAAGATTCAAAGAGAGTGAGATGCCAGCTCCTTTCATTCAGTCAGTAGCTTCAATCATTTCTGGATGTTTTTCAATGGCAAAAATCAATGAATATTGTAAATGCACAAACTGTAATTTCTCCGCATTGCAAGGTGCAATTCTGAAATTTTTTGCTTTTTCCTGCTCCTCTTAGCATGATAAAGAAGATTCAAAGAGAGTGAGATGCCAGCTCCTTTCATTCAGTCAGTAGCTTCAATCATTTCTGGACGTTTTTCAATGGCAAAAATCAATGAATATTGTAAATGCACAAACAGTAATTTCTCCGCATTGCAAGGTGCAATTCTGAAATTTTTTGCTTTTTCCTGCTCCTCTTAGCATGATAAAGAAGATTCAAAGAGAGTGAGATGCCAGCTCCTTTCATTCAGTCAGTACCTTCAATCATTTCTGGACGTTTTTCAATGGCAAAAATCAATGAATATTGTAAATGCACAAACAGTAATTTCTCCGCATTGCAAGGTGCAATTCTGAAATTTTTTGCTTTTTCCCGCTCCTCTTAGCATGATAAAGAAGATTCAAAGAGAGTGAGGTGCCAGCTCCTTTCATTCAGTCAGTAGCTTCAAACATTTCTGGTATATGAATAACATGTTTTTCAATGGCAAAAATCAATGAATATTGTAAATGCACAAACAGTAATTTCTCCGCATTGCAAGCTGCAATTCTGAAATTTTTTGCTTTTTCCTGCTCCTCTTAGCATGATAAAGAAGATTCAAAGAGAGTGAGATGCCAGCTCCTTTCATTCAGTCAGTAGCTTCAATCATTTCTGGACGTTTTTCAAAGGCAAAAATCAATGAATATTGTAAATGCACAAACAGTAATTTCTCCGCATTGCAAGGTGCAATTCTGAAATTTTTTGCTTTTTCCTGCTCCTCTTAGCATGATAAAGAAGATTCAAAGAGAGTGAGATGCCAGCTCCTTTCATTCAGTCAGTAGCTTCAATCATTTCTGGACGTTTTTCAATGGCAAAAATCAATGAATATTGTAAATGCACAAACAGTAATTTCTCCGCATTGCAAGGTGCAATTCTGAAATTTTTTGCTTTTTCCTGCTCCTCTTAGCATGATAAAGAAGATTCAAAGAGAGTGAGATGCCAGCTCCTTTCATTCAGTCAGTAGCTTCAAACATTTCTGGTATATGAATAACATGATGTTTTTCAATGGCAAAAATCAATGAATATTGTAAATGCACAAACAGTAATTTCTCCGCATTGCAAGGTGCAAGTCTGAAATTTTTTGCTTTTTCCTGCTCCTCCTAGCATGATAAAGAAGATTCAAAGAGAGTGAGATGCCAGCTACTTTCATTCAGTCAGTAGCTTCAATCATTTCTGGACGTTTTTCAATGGTAAAAATCAATGAATATTGTAAATGCACAAACAGTAATTTCTCCACATTGCAAGGTGCAATTCTGAAATTTTTTGCTTTTTCCTGCTCCTCTTAGCATGATAAAGAAGATTCAAAGAGAGTGAGATGCCAGCTCCTTTCATTCAGTCAGTAGCTTCAAACATTTCTGGTATATGAATAACATGATGTTTTTCAATGGCAAAAATCAATGAATATTGTAAATGCACAAACAGTAATTTCTCCGCATTGCAAGGTGCAATTCTGAAATTTTTTGCTTTTTCCTGCTCCTCTTAGCATGATAAAGAAGATTCAAAGAGAGTGAGATGCCAGCTCCTTTCATTCAGTCAGTAGCTTCAAACATTTCTGGTATATGAATAACGATGTTTTTCAATGGCAAAAATCAATGAATATTGTAAATGCACAAACAGTAATTTCTCCGCATTGCAAGGTGCAATTCTGAAATTTTTTGCTTTTTCCTGCTCCTCTTAGCATGATAAAGAAGATTCAAAGAGACTGAGATGCCAGCTCCTTTCATTCAGTCAGTAGCTTCAAACATTTCTGGTATATGAATAACATGATGTTTTTCAATGGCAAAAATCAATGAATATTGTAAATACACAAACAGTAATTTCTCCGCATTGCAAGGTGCAAGTCTGAAATTTTTTGCTTTTTCCTGCTCCTCTTAGCATGATAAAGAAGATTCAAAGAGAGTGAGATGCCAGCTACTTTCATTCAGTCAGTAGCTTCAATCATTTCTGGACGTTTTTCAATGGTAAAAATCAATGAATATTGTAAATGCACAAACAGTAATTTCTCCACATTGCAAGGTGCAATTCTGAAATTTTTTGCTTTTTCCTGCTCCTCTTAGCATGATAAAGAAGATTCAAAGAGAGTGAGATGCCAGCTCCTTTCATTCAGTCAGTAGCTTCAAACATTTCTGGTATATGAATAACATGATGTTTTTCAATGGCAAAAATCAATGAATATTGTAAATGCACAAACAGTAATTTCTCCGCATTGCAAGGTGCAATTCTGAAATTTTTTGCTTTTTCCTGCTCCTCTTAGCATGATAAAGAAGACTCAAAGAGAGTGAGATGCCAGCTCCTTTCATTCAGTCAGTAGCTTCAATCATTTCTGGATGTTTTTCAATGGCAAAAATCAATGAATATTGTAAATGCACAAACTGTAATTTCTCCGCATTGCAAGGTGCAATTCTGAAATTTTTTGCTTTTTCCTGCTCCTCTTAGCATGATAAAGAAGATTCAAAGAGAGTGAGATGCCAGCTCCTTTCATTCAGTCAGTAGCTTCAATCATTTCTGGACGTTTTTCAATGGCAAAAATCAATGAATATTGTAAATGCACAAACAGTAATTTCTCCGCATTGCAAGGTGCAATTCTGAAATTTTTTGCTTTTTCCTGCTCCTCTTAGCATGATAAAGAAGATTCAAAGAGAGTGAGATGCCAGCTCCTTTCATTCAGTCAGTAGCTTCAATCATTTCTGGACGTTTTTCAATGGCAAAAATCAATGAATATTGTAAATGCACAAACAGTAATTTCTCCGCATTGCAAGGTGCAATTCTGAAATTTTTTGCTTTTTCCCGCTCCTCTTAGCATGATAAAGAAGATTCAAAGAGAGTGAGGTGCCAGCTCCTTTCATTCAGTCAGTAGCTTCAAACATTTCTGGTATATGAATAACATGTTTTTCAATGGCAAAAATCAATGAATATTGTAAATGCACAAACAGTAATTTCTCCGCATTGCAAGGTGCAATTCTGAAATTTTTTGATTTTTCCTGCTCCTCTTAGCATGATAAAGAAGATTCAAAGAGAGTGAGATGCCAGCTCCTTTCATTCAGTCAGTAGCTTCAAACATTTCTGGTATATGAATAACATGATGTTTTTCAATGGCAAAAATCAATGAATATTGTAAATGCACAAACAGTAATTTCTCCGCATTGCAAGGTGCAATTCTGAAATTTTTTGCTTTTTCCTGCTCCTCTTAGCATGATAAAGGAGATTCAAAGAGAGTGAGATGCCAGCTCCTTTCATTCAGTCAGTAGCTTCAAACATTTCTGGTATATGAATAACATGATGTTTTTCAATGGCAAAAATCAATGAATATTGTAAATGCACAAACAGTAATTTCTCCGCATTGCAAGGTGCAAGTCTGAAATTTTTTGCTTTTTCCTGCTCCTCTTAGCATGATAAAGAAGATTCAAAGAGAGTGAGATGCCAGCTACTTTCATTCAGTCAGTAGCTTCAATCATTTCTGGACGTTTTTCAATGGTAAAAATCAATGAATATTGTAAATGCACAAACAGTAATTTCTCAACATTGCAAGGTGCAATTCTGAAATTTTTTGCTTTTTCCTGCTCCTCTTAGCATGATAAAGAAGATTCAAAGAGAGTGAGATGCCAGCTCCTTTCATTCAGTCAGTAGCTTCAAACATTTCTGGTATATGAATAACATGTTTTTCAATGGCAAAAATCAATGAATATTGTAAATGCACAAACAGTAATTTCTCCGCATTGCAAGGTGCAATTCTGAAATTTTTTGATTTTTTCTGCTCCTCTTAGCATGATAAAGAAGATTCAAAGAGAGTGAGATGCCAGCTCCTTTCATTCAGTCAGTAGCTTCAATCATTTCTGGACGTTTTTCAATGGCAAAAATCAATGAATATTGTAAATGCACAAACAGTAATTTCTCCGCATTGCAAGGTGCAATTCTGAAATTTTTTGCTTTTTCCTGCTCCTCTTAGCATGATAAAGAAGATTCAAAGAGAGTGAGATGCCAGCTCCTTTCATTCAGTCAGTAGCTTCAATCATTTCTGGACGTTTTTCAATGGCAAAAATCAATGAATATTGTAAATGCACAAACAGTAATTTCTCCGCATTGCAAGGTGCAATTCTGAAATTTTTTGCTTTTTCCTGCTCCTCTTAGCATGATAAAGAAGATTCAAAGAGAGTGAGATGCCAGCTCCTTTCATTCAGTCAGTAGCTTCAAACATTTCTGGTATATGAATAACATGATGTTTTTCAATGGCAAAAATCAATGAATATTGTAAATGCACAAATAGTAATTTCTCCGCATTGCAAGGTGCAAGTCTGAAATTTTTTGCTTTTTCCTGCTCCTCTTAGCATGATAAAGAAGATTCAAAGAGAGTGAGATGCCAGCTACTTTCATTCAGTCAGTAGCTTCAATCATTTCTGGACGTTTTTCAATGGTAAAAATCAATGAATATTGTAAATGCACAAACAGTAATTTCTCCACATTGCAAGGTGCAATTCTGAAATTTTTTGCTTTTTCCTGCTCCTCTTAGCATGATAAAGAAGATTCAAAGAGAGTGAGATGCCAGCTCCTTTCATTCAGTCAGTAGCTTCAAACATTTCTGGTATATGAATAACATGATGTTTTTCAATGGCAAAAATCAATGAATATTGTAAATGCACAAACAGTAATTTCTCCGCATTGCAAGGTGCAATTCTGAAATTTTTTGCTTTTTCCTGCTCCTCTTAGCATGATAAAGAAGATAAAAAGAGAGTGAGATGCCAGCTCCTTTCATTCAGTCAGTAGCTTCAAACATTTCTGGTATATGAATAACATGATGTTTTTCAATGGCAAAAATCAATGAATATTGTAAATGCACAAACAGTAATTTCTCCGCATTGCAAGGTGCAATTCTGAAATTGTTTGCTTTTTCCTGCTCCTCTTAGCATGATAAAGAAGATTCAAAGAGAGTGAGATGCCAGCTCCTTTCATTCAGTCAGTAGCTTCAATCATTTCTGGACGTTTTTCAATGGCAAAAATCAATGAATATTGTAAATGCACAAACAGTAATTTCTCCGCATTGCAAGGTGCAATTCTGAAATTTTTTGCTTTTTCCTGCTCCTCTTAGCATGATAAAGAAGATTCAAAGAGAGTGAGATGTCAGCTCCTTTCATTCAGTCAGTAGCTTCAAACATTTCTGGTATATGAATAACATGATGTTTTTCAATGGCAAAAATCAATGAATATTGTAAATGCACAAACAGTAATTTCTCTGCATTGCAAGGTGCAATTCTGAAATTTTTTGCTTTTTCCTGCTCCTCTTAGCATGATAAAGAAGATTCAAAGAGAGTGAGATGCCAGCTCCTTTCATTCAGTCAGTAGCTTCAATCATTTCTGGACGTTTTTCAATGGCAAAAATCAATGAATATTGTAAATGCACAAACAGTAATTTCTCCGCATTGCAAGGTGCAATTCTGAAATTTTTTGCTTTTTCCTGCTCCTCTTAGCATGATAAAGAAGAATCAAAGAGAGTGAGATGCCAGCTCCTTTCGTTCAGTCAGTAGCTTCAATCATTTCTGGACGTTTTTCAATGGCAAAAATCATTGAATAATATAAATGCACAAACAGTAATTTCTCCGCATTGCAAGGTGCAATTCTGAAATTTTTTACTTTTTCCTGCTCCTCTTAGCATGATAAAGAAGATTCAAAGAGAGTGAGATGCCAGCTCCTTTCATTCAGTCAGTAGCTTCAATCATTTCTGGTATATGAATAACATGATGTTTTTCAATGGCAAAAATCAATGAATATTGTAAATGCACAAACAGTAATTTCTCCGCATTGCAAGGTGCAATTCTGAAATTTTTTGCTTTTTCCTGCTCCTCTTAGCATGATAAAGAAGATTCAAAGAGAGTGAGATGCCAGCTCCTTTCATTCAGTCAGTAGCTTCAATCATTTCTGGACGTTTTTCAATGGCAAAAATCAATGAATATTGTAAATGCACAAACAGTAATTTCTCCGCATTGCAAGGTGCAATTCTGAAATTTTTTGCTTTTTCCTGCTCCTCTTAGCATGATAAACAAGATTCAAAGAGAGTGAGATGCCAGCTCCTTTCATTCAGTCAGTAGCTTCAATCATTTCTGGACGTTTTTCAATGGCAAAAATCAATGAATATTGTAAATGCACAAACAGTAATTTCTCCGCATTGCAAGGTGCAATTCTGAAATTTTTTGCTTTTTCCTGCTCCTCTTAGCATGATAAAGAAGATTCAAAGAGAGTGAGATGCCAGCTCCTTTCATTCAGTCAGTAGCTTCAAACATTTCTGGTATATGAATAACATGATGTTTTTCAATGGCAAAAATCAATGAATATTGTAAATGCACAAACAGTAATTTCTCCGCATTGCAAGGTTCAATTCTGAAATTTTTTGCTTTTTCCTGCTCCTCTTAGCATGATAAAGAAGATTCAAAGAGAGTGAGATGCCAGCTCCTTTCGTTCAGTCAGTAGCTTCAATCATTTCTGGACGTTTTTCAATGGCAAAAATCATTGAATATTATAAATGCACAAACAGTAATTTCTCCGCATTGCAAGGTGCAATTCTGAAATTTTTTGCTTTTTCCTGCTCCTCTTAGCATGATAAAGAAGATTCAAAGAGAGTGAGATGCCAGCTCCTTTCATTCAGTCAGTAGCTTCAAACATTTCTGGTATATGAATAACATGATGTTTTTCAATGGCAAAAATCAATGAATATTGTAAATGCACAAACAGTAATTTCTCCACATTGCAAGGTGCAATTCTGAAATTTTTTGCTTTTTCCTGCTCCTCTTAGCATGATAAAGAAGATTCAAAGAGAGTGAGATGCCAGCTCCTTTCATTCAGTCAGTAGCTTCAATCATTTCTGGACGTTTTTCAATGGCAAAAATCAATGAATATTGTAAATGCACAAACAGTAATTTCTCCGCATTGCAAGGTGCAATTCTGAAATTTTTTGCTTTTTCCTGCTCCTCTTAGCATGATAAAGAAGATTCAAAGAGAGTGAGATGCCAGCTCCTTTCATTCAGTCAGTAGCTTCAAACATTTCTGGTATATGAATAACATGATGTTTTTCAATGGCAAAAATCAATGAATATTGTAAATGCACAAACAGTAATTTCTCCGCATTGCAAGGTGCAAGTCTGAAATTTTTTGCTTTTTCCTGCTCCTCTTAGCATGATAAAGAAGATTCAAAGAGAGTGAGATGCCAGCTACTTTCATTCAGTCAGTAGCTTCAATCATTTCTGGACGTTTTTCAATGGTAAAAATCAATGAATATTGTAAATGCACAAACAGTAATTTCTCCACATTGCAAGGTGCAATTCTGAAATTTTTTGCTTTTTCCTGCTCCTCTTAGCATGATAAAGAAGATTCAAAGAGAGTGAGATGCCAGCTCCTTTCATTCAGTCAGTAGCTTCAAACATTTATGGTATATGAATAACATGATGTTTTTCAATGGCAAAAATCAATGAATATTGTAAATGCACAAACAGTAATTTCTCCGCATTGCAAGGTGCAATTCTGAAATTTTTTGCTTTTTCCTGCTCCTCTTAGCATGATAAAGAAGATTCAAAGAGAGTGAGATGCCAGCTCCTTTCATTCAGTCAGTAGCTTCAATCATTTCTGGATGTTTTTCAATGGCAAAAATCAATGAATATTGTAAATGCACAAACTGTAATTTCTCCGCATTGCAAGGTGCAATTCTGAAATTTTTTGCTTTTTCCTGCTCCTCTTAGCATGATAAAGAAGATTCAAAGAGAGTGAGATGCCAGCTCCTTTCATTCAGTCAGTAGCTTCAATCATTTCTGGACGTTTTTCAATGGCAAAAATCAATGAATATTGTAAATGCACAAACAGTAATTTCTCCGCATTGCAAGGTGCAATTCTGAAATTTTTTGCTTTTTCCTGCTCCTCTTAGCATGATAAAGAAGATTCAAAGAGAGTGAGATGCCAGCTCCTTTCATTCAGTCAGTACCTTCAATCATTTCTGGACGTTTTTCAATGGCAAAAATCAATGAATATTGTAAATGCACAAACAGTAATTTCTCCGCATTGCAAGGTGCAATTCTGAAATTTTTTGCTTTTTCCCGCTCCTCTTAGCATGATAAAGAAGATTCAAAGAGAGTGAGGTGCCAGCTCCTTTCATTCAGTCAGTAGCTTCAAACATTTCTGGTATATGAATAACATGTTTTTCAATGGCAAAAATCAATGAATATTGTAAATGCACAAACAGTAATTTCTCCGCATTGCAAGCTGCAATTCTGAAATTTTTTGCTTTTTCCTGCTCCTCTTAGCATGATAAAGAAGATTCAAAGAGAGTGAGATGCCAGCTCCTTTCATTCAGTCAGTAGCTTCAATCATTTCTGGACGTTTTTCAATGGCAAAAATCAATGAATATTGTAAATGCACAAACAGTAATTTCTCCGCATTGCAAGGTGCAATTCTGAAATTTTTTGCTTTTTCCTGCTCCTCTTAGCATGATAAAGAAGATTCAAAGAGAGTGAGATGCCAGCTCCTTTCATTCAGTCAGTAGCTTCAAACATTTCTGGTATATGAATAACATGATGTTTTTCAATGGCAAAAATCAATGAATATTGTAAATGCACAAACAGTAATTTCTCCGCATTGCAAGGTGCAATTCTGAAATTTTTTGCTTTTTCCTGCTCCTCTTAGCATGATAAAGAAGATTCAAAGAGAGTGAGATGCCAGCTCCTTTCATTCAGTCAGTAGCTTCAATCATTTCTGGACGTTTTTCAATGGCAAAAATCAATGAATATTGTAAATGCACAAACAGTAATTTCTCCGTATTGCAAGGTGCAATTCTGAAATTGTTTGCTTTTTCCTGCTCCTCTTAGCATGATAAAGAAGATTCAAAGAGAGTGAGATGTCAGCTCCTTTCATTCAGTCAGTAGCTTCAAACATATCTGGTATATGAATAACATGATGTTTTTCAATGGCAAAAATCAATGAATATTGTAAATGCACAAACAGTAATTTCTCCGCATTGCAAGGTGCAATTCTGAAATTTTTTGCTTTTTCCTGCTCCTCTTAGCATGATAAAGAAGATTCAAAGAGAGTGAGATGCCAGCTCCTTTCATTCAGTCAGTAGCTTCAATCATTTCTGGACGTTTTTCAATGGCAAAAATCAATGAATATTGTAAATGCACAAACAGTAATTTCTCCGCATTGCAAGGTGCAATTCTGAAATTTTTTGCTTTTTCCTGCTCCTCTTAGCATGATAAAGAAGGTTCAAAGAGAGTGAGATGCCAGCTCCTTTCGTTCAGTCAGTAGCTTCAATCATTTCTGGACGTTTTTCAATGGCAAAAATCATTGAATATTATAAATGCACAAACAGTAATTTCTCCGCATTGCAAGGTGCAATTCTGAAATTTTTTACTTTTTCCTGCTCCTCTTAGCATGATAAAGAAGATTCAAAGAGAGTGAGATGCCAGCTCCTTTCATTCAGTCAGTAGCTTCAATCATTTCTGGTATATGAATAACATGATGTTTTTCAATGGCAAAAATCAATGAATATTGTAAATGCACAAACAGTAATTTCTCCGCATTGCAAGGTGCAATTCTGAAATTTTTTGCTTTTTCCTGCTCCTCTTAGCATGATAAAGAAGATTCAAAGAGAGTGAGATGCCAGCTCCTTTTATTCAGTCAGTAGCTTCAATCATTTCTGGACGTTTTTCAATGGCAAAAATCAATGAATATTGTAAATGCACAAACAGTAATTTCTCCGCATTGCAAGGTGCAATTCTGAAATTTTTTGCTTTTTCCTGCTCCTCTTAGCATGATAAAGAAGATTCAAAGAGAGTGAGATGCCAGCTCCTTTCGTTCAGTCAGTAGTTTCAATCATTTCTGGACGTTTTTCAATGGCAAAAATCATTGAATATTATAAATGCACAAACAGTAATTTCTCCGCATTGCAAGGTGCAATTCTGAAATTTTTTACTTTTTCCTGCTCCTCTTAGCATGATAAAGAAGATTCAAAGAGAGTGAGATGCCAGCTCCTTTCATTCAGTCAGTAGCTTCAATCATTTCTGGTATATGAATAACATGATGTTTTTCAATGGCAAAAATCAATGAATATTGTAAATGCACAAACAGTAATTTCTCCGCATTGCAAGGTGCAATTCTGAAATTTTTTGCTTTTTCCTGCTCCTCTTAGCATGATAAAGAAGATTCAAAGAGAGTGAGATGCCAGCTCCTTTCATTCAGTCAGTAGCTTCAATCATTTCTGGACGTTTTTCAATGGCAAAAATCAATGAATATTGTAAATGCACAAACAGTAATTTCTCCGCATTGCAAGGTGCAATTCTGAAATTTTTTGCTTTTTCCTGCTCCTCTTAGCATGATAAAGAAGATTCAAAGAGAGTGAGATGCCAGCTCCTTTCATTCAGTCAGTAGCTTCAATCATTTCTGGACGTTTTTCAATGGCAAAAATCAATGAATATTGTAAATGCACAAACAGTAATTTCTCCGCATTGCAAGGTGCAATTCTGAAATTTTTTGCTTTTTCCTGCTCCTCTTAGCATGATAAAGAAGATTCAAAGAGAGTGAGATGCCAGCTCCTTTCATTCAGTCAGTAGCTTCAAACATTTCTGGTATATGAATAACATGATGTTTTTCAATGGCAAAAATCAATGAATATTGTAAATGCACAAACAGTAATTTCTCCGCATTGCAAGGTGCAATTCTGAAATTTTTTGCTTTTTCCTGCTCCTCTTAGCATGATAAAGAAGATTCAAAGAGAGTGAGATGTCAGCTCCTTTCATTCAGTCAGTAGCTTCAAACATTTCTGGTATATGAATAACATGATGTTTTTCAATGGCAAAAATCAATGAATATTGTAAATGCACAAACAGTAATTTCTCCGCATTGCAAGGTGCAATTCTGAAATTTTTTGCTTTTTCCTGCTCCTCTTAGCATGATAAAGAAGATTCAAAGAGAGTGAGATGCCAGCTCCTTTCATTCAGTCAGTAGCTTCAATCATTTCTGGACGTTTTTCAATGGCAAAAATCAATGAATATTGTAAATGCACAAACAGTAATTTCTCCGCATTGCAAGGTGCAATTCTGAAATTTTTTGCTTTTTCCTGCTCCTCTTAGCATGATAAAGAAGATTCAAAGAGAGTGAGATGCCAGCTCCTTTCGTTCAGTCAGTAGCTTCAATCATTTCTGGACGTTTTTCAATGGCAAAAATCATTGAATATTATAAATGCACAAACAGTAATTTCTCCGCATTGCAAGGTGCAGTTCTGAAATTTTTTACTTTTTCCTGCTCCTCTTAGCATGATAAAGAAGATTCAAAGAGAGTGAGATGCCAGCTCCTTTCATTCAGTCAGTAGCTTCAATCATTTCTGGTATATGAATAACATGATGTTTTTCAATGGCAAAAATCAATGAATATTGTAAATGCACAAACAGTAATTTCTCCGCATTGCAAGGTGCAATTCTGAAATTTTTTGCTTTTTCCTGCTCCTCTTAGCATGATAAAGAAGATTCAAAGAGAGTGAGATGCCAGCTCCTTTCATTCAGTCAGTAGCTTCAATCATTTCTGGACGTTTTTCAATGGCAAAAATCAATGAATATTGTAAATGCACAAACAGTAATTTCTCCGCATTGCAAGGTGCAATTCTGAAATTTTTTGCTTTTTCCTGCTCCTCTTAGCATGATAAAGAAGATTCAAAGAGAGTGAGATGCCAGCTCCTTTCATTCAGTCAGTAGCTTCAATCATTTCTGGATGTTTTTCAATGGCAAAAATCAATGAATATTGTAAATGCACAAACAGTAATTTCTCCGCATTGCAATTTGCAATTCTGAAATTTTTTGCTTTTTCCTGCTCCTCTTAGCATGATAAAGAAGATTCAAAGAGAGTGAGATGCCAGCTCCTTTCATTCAGTCAGTAGCTTCAAACATTTCTGGTATATGAATAACATGATGTTTTTCAATGGCAAAAATCAATGAATATTGTAAATGCACAAACAGTAATTTCTCCGCATTGCAAGGTGCAATTCTGAAATTTTTTTAGCATGATAAAGAAGATTCAAAGAGAGTGAGATGCCAGCTCCTTCATTATCGTAGCTTCTTTCTGGATGTTTTAATAGCAAAAATCATTGAATATTATAAATGCACAAACAGTAATTTCTGGCATTGAAAATTTTTTCCTGCTCCTCTTAGCATGATAAAGAAGATTCAAAGAGAGTGAGATGCCAGCTCCTTTCATTCAGTCATAGCTTCAATCATTTCTGGTATATGAATAACATGATGTTTTTCAATGGCAAAAATCAATGAATATTGTAAATGCACAAACAGTAATTTCTCCGCATTGCAAGGTGCAATTCTGAAATTTTTTGCTTTTTCCTGCTCCTCTTAGCATGATACAAGGTGCAATTCTGAAATTTTTTGCTTTTTCCTGCTCCTCTTAGCATGATAAAGAAGATTCAAAGAGAGTGAGATGCCAGCTCCTTTCATTCAGTCAGTAGCTTCAATCATTTCTGGACGTTTTTCAATGGCAAAAATCAATGAATATTGTAAATGCACAAACAGTAATTTCTCCGCATTGCAAGGTGCAATTCTGAAATTTTTTGCTTTTTCCTGCTCCTCTTAGCATGATAAACATGATTCAAAGAGAGTGAGATGCCAGCTCCTTTCATTCAGTCAGTAGCTTCAATCATTTCTGGACGTTTTTCAATGGCAAAAATCAATGAATATTGTAAATGCACAAACAGTAATTTCTCCGCATTGCAAGGTGCAATTCTGAAATTTTTTGCTTTTTCCTGCTCCTCTTAGCATGATAAAGAAGATTCAAAGAGAGTGAGATGCCAGCTCCTTTCATTCAGTCAGTAGCTTCAAACATTTCTGGTATATGAATAACATGATGTTTTTCAATGGCAAAAATCAATGAATATTGTAAATGCACAAACAGTAATTTCTCCGCATTGCAAGGTGCAATTCTGAAATTTTTTGCTTTTTCCTGCTCCTCTTAGCATGATAAAGAAGATTCAAAGAGAGTGAGATGCCAGCTCCTTTCATTCAGTCGGTAGCTTCAATCATTTCTGGACGTTTTTCAATTGCAAAAATCAATGAATATTGTAAATGCACAAACAGTAATTTCTCCGCATTGCAAGGTGCAATTCTGAAATTTTTTGCTTTTTCCTGCTCCTCTTAGCATGATAAAGACGATTCAAAGAGAGTGAGATGCCAGCTACTTTCATTCAGTCAGTAGCTTCAATCATTTCTGGTATATGAATAACATGATGTTTTTCAATGGCAAAAATCAATGAATATTGTAAATGCACAAACAGTAATTTCTCCGCATTGCAAGGTGCAATTCTGAAATTTTTTGCTTTTTCCTGCTCCTCTTAGCATGATAAAGAAGATTCAAAGAGAGTGAGATGCCAGCTCCTTTCATTCAGTCAGTAGCTTCAATCATTTCTGGACGTTTTTCAATGGCAAAAATCAATGAATATTGTAAATGCACAAACAGTAATTTCTCCGCATTGCAAGGTGCAATTCTGAAATTTTTTGCTTTTTCCTGCTCCTCTTAGCATGATAAAGAAGATTCAAAGAGAGTGAGATGCCAGCTCCTTTCATTCAGTCAGTAGCTTCAAACATTTCTGGTATATGAATAACATGATGTTTTTCAATGGCAAAAATCAATGAATATTGTAAATGCACAAACAGTAATTTCTCCGCATTGCAAGGTGCAATTCTGAAATTTTTTGCTTTTTCCTGCTCCTCTTAGCATGATAAAGAAGATTCAAAGAGAGTGAGATGTCAGCTCCTTTCATTCAGTCAGTAGCTTCAAACATTTCTGGTATATGAATAACATGATGTTTTTCAATGGCAAAAATCAATGAATATTGTAAATGCACAAACAGTAATTTCTCCGCATTGCAAGGTGCAATTCTGAAATTTTTTGCTTTTTCCTGCTCCTCTTAGCATGATAAAGAAGATTCAAAGAGAGTGAGATGCCAGCTCCTTTCATTCAGTCAGTAGCTTCAATCATTTCTGGACGTTTTTCAATGGCAAAAATCAATGAATATTGTAAATGCACAAACAGTAATTTCTCCGCATTGCAAGGTGCAATTCTGAAATTTTTTGCTTTTTCCTGCTCCTCTTAGCATGATAAAGAAGATTCAAAGAGAGTGAGATGCCAGCTCCTTTCGTTCAGTCAGTAGCTTCAATCATTTCTGGACGTTTTTCAATGGCAAAAATCATTGAATATTATAAATGCACAAACAGTAATTTCTCCGCATTGAAAGGTGCAGTTCTGAAATTTTTTACTTTTTCCTGCTCCTCTTAGCATGATAAAGAAGATTCAAAGAGAGTGAGATGCCAGCTCCTTTCATTCAGTCAGTAGCTTCAATCATTTCTGGTATATGAATAACATGATGTTTTTCAATGGCAAAAATCAATGAATTTTGTAAATGCACAAACAGTAATTTCTCCGCATTGCAAGGTGCAATTCTGAAATTTTTTGCTTTTTCCTGCTCCTCTTAGCATGATAAAGAAGATTCAAAGAGAGTGAGATGCCAGCTCCTTTCATTCAGTCAGTAGCTTCAATCATTTCTGGACGTTTTTCAATGGCAAAAATCAATGAATATTGTAAATGCACAAACAGTAATTTCTCCGCATTGCAAGGTGCAATTCTGAAATTTTTTGCTTTTTCCTGCTCCTCTTAGCATGATAAAGAAGATTCAAAGAGAGTGAGATGCCAGCTCCTTTCATTCAGTCAGTAGCTTCAATCATTTCTGGATGTTTTTCAATGGCAAAAATCAATGAATATTGTAAATGCACAAACAGTAATTTCTCCGCATTGCAAGGTGCAATTCTGAAATTTTTTGCTTTTTCCTGCTCCTCTTAGCATGATAAAGAAGATTCAAAGAGAGTGAGATGCCAGCTCCTTTCATTCAGTCAGTAGCTTCAAACATTTCTGGTATATGAATAACATGATGTTTTTCAATGGCAAAAATCAATGAATATTGTAAATGCACAAACAGTAATTTCTCCGCATTGCAAGGTGCAATTCTGAAATTTTTTGCTTTTTCCTGCTCCTCTTAGCATGATAAAGAAGATTCAAAGAGAGTGAGATGCCAGCTCCTTTCATTCAGTCAGTAGCTTCAATCATTTCTGGACGTTTTTCAATGGCAAAAATCAATGAATATTGTAAATGCACAAACAGTAATTTCTCCGCATTGCAAGGTGCAATTCTGAAATTTTTTGCTTTTTCCTGCTCCTCTTAGCATGATAAACATGATTCAAAGAGAGTGAGATGCCAGCTCCTTTCATTCAGTCAGTAGCTTCAATCATTTCTGGACGTTTTTCAATGGCAAAAATCAATGAATATTGTAAATGCACAAACAGTAATTTCTCCGCATTGCAAGGTGCAATTCTGAAATTTTTTGCTTTTTCCTGCTCCTCTTAGCATGATAAAGAAGATTCAAAGAGAATGAGATGCCAGCTCCTTTCATTCAGTCAGTAGCTTCAAACATTTCTGGTATATGAATAACATGATGTTTTTCAATGGCAAAAATCAATGAATATTGTAAATGCACAAACAGTAATTTCTCCGCATTGCAAGGTGCAATTCTGAAATTTTTTGCTTTTTCCTGCTCCTCTTAGCATGATAAAGAAGATTCAAAGAGAGTGAGATGCCAGCTCCTTTCATTCAGTCGGTAGCTTCAATCATTTCTGGACGTTTTTCAATTGCAAAAATCAATGAATATTGTAAATGCACAAACAGTAATTTCTCCGCATTGCAAGGTGCAATTCTGAAATTTTTTGCTTTTTCCTGCTCCTCTTAGCATGATAAAGACGATTCAAAGAGAGTGAGATGCCAGCTACTTTCATTCAGTCAGTAGCTTCAATCATTTCTGGTATATGAATAACATGATGTTTTTCAATGGCAAAAATCAATGAATATTGTAAATGCACAAACAGTAATTTCTCCGCATTGCAAGGTGCAATTCTGAAATTTTTTGCTTTTTCCTGCTCCTCTTAGCATGATAAAGAAGATTCAAAGAGAGTGAGATGCCAGCTCCTTTCATTCAGTCAGTAGCTTCAATCATTTCTGGTATATGAATAACATGATGTTTTTCAATGTCAAAAATCAATGAATATTGTAAATGCACAAACAGTAATTTATCCGCATTGCAAGGTGCAATTCTGAAATTTTTTGCTTTTTCCTGCTCCTCTTAGCATGATAAAGAAGATTGAAAGAGAGTGAGATGCCAGCTCCTTTCATTCAGTCAGTAGCTTCAAACATTTCTGGTATATGAATAACATGATGTTTTTCAATGGCAAAAATCAATGAATATTGTAAATGCACAAACAGTAATTTCTCCGCATTGCAAGGTGCAATTCTGAAATTTTTTGATTTTTCCTGCTCCTCTTAGCATGATAAAGAAGATTCAAAGAGAGTGAGATGCCAGCTCCTTTCATTCAGTCAGTAGCTTCAATCATTTCTGGACGTTTTTCAATGGCAAAAATCAATGAATATTGTAAATGCACAAACAGTAATTTCTCCGCATTGCAAGGTGCAATTCTGAAATTTTTTGCTTTTTCCTGCTCCTCTTAGCATGATAAAGAAGATTCAAAGAGAGTGAGATGCCAGCTCCTTTCATTCAGTCAGTAGCTTCAATCATTTCTGGACGTTTTTCAATGGCAAAAATCAATGAATATTGTAAATGCACAAACAGTAATTTCTCCGCATTGCAAGGTGCAATTCTGAAATTTTTTGCTTTTTCCTGCTCCTCTTAGCATGATAAAGAAGATTCAAAGATAGTGAGATGCCAGCTCCTTTCATTCAGTCAGTAGCTTCAATAATTTCTGGTATATGAATAACATGATGTTTTTCAATGGCAAAAATCAATGAATATTGTAAATGCACAAACAGTAATTTCTCCGCATTGCAAGGTGCAATTCTGAAATTTTTTGCTTTTTCCTGCTCCTCTTAGCATGATAAAGAAGATTCAAAGAGAGTGAGATGCCAGCTCCTTTCATTCAGTCGGTAGCTTCAATCATTTCTGGACGTTTTTCAATTGCAAAAATCAATGAATATTGTAAATGCACAAACAGTAATTTCTCCGCATTGCAAGGTGCAATTCTGAAATTTTTTGCTTTTTCCTGCTCCTCTTAGCATGATAAAGACGATTCAAAGAGAGTGAGATGCCAGCTACTTTCATTCAGTCAGTAGCTTCAATCATTTCTGGTATATGAATAACATGATGTTTTTCAATGGCAAAAATCAATGAATATTGTAAATGCACAAACAGTAATTTCTCCGCATTGCAAGGTGCAATTCTGAAATTTTTTGCTTTTTCCTGCTCCTCTTAGCATGATAAAGAAGATTCAAAGAGAGTGAGATGCCAGCTCCTTTCATTCAGTCAGTAGCTTCAATCATTTCTGGACGTTTTTCAATGGCAAAAATCAATGAATATTGTAAATGCACAAACAGTAATTTCTCCGCATTGCAAGGTGCAATTCTGAAATTTTTTGCTTTTTCCTGCTCCTCTTAGCATGATAAAGAAGATTCAAAGAGAGTGAGATGCCAGCTCCTTTCATTCAGTCAGTAGCTTCAAACATTTCTGGTATATGAATAACATGATGTTTTTCAATGGCAAAAATCAATGAATATTGTAAATGCACAAACAGTAATTTCTCCGCATTGCAAGGTGCAATTCTGAAATTTTTTGCTTTTTCCTGCTCCTCTTAGCATGATAAAGAAGATTCAAAGAGAGTGAGATGTCAGCTCCTTTCATTCAGTCAGTAGCTTCAAACATTTCTGGTATATGAATAACATGATGTTTTTCAATGGCAAAAATCAATGAATATTGTAAATGCACAAACAGTAATTTCTCCGCATTGCAAGGTGCAATTCTGAAATTTTTTGCTTTTTCCTGCTCCTCTTAGCATGATAAAGAAGATTCAAAGAGAGTGAGATGCCAGCTCCTTTCATTCAGTCAGTAGCTTCAATCATTTCTGGACGTTTTTCAATGGCAAAAATCAATGAATATTGTAAATGCACAAACAGTAATTTCTCCGCATTGCAAGGTGCAATTCTGAAATTTTTTGCTTTTTCCTGCTCCTCTTAGCATGATAAAGAAGATTCAAAGAGAGTGAGATGCCAGCTCCTTTCGTTCAGTCAGTAGCTTCAATCATTTCTGGACGTTTTTCAATGGCAAAAATCATTGAAAATTATAAATGCACAAACAGTAATTTCTCCGCATTGCAAGGTGCAGTTCTGAAATTTTTTACTTTTTCCTGCTCCTCTTAGCATGATAAAGAAGATTCAAAGAGAGTGAGATGCCAGCTCCTTTCATTCAGTCAGTAGCTTCAATCATTTCTGGTATATGAATAACATGATGTTTTTCAATGGCAAAAATCAATGAATATTGTAAATGCACAAACAGTAATTTCTCCGCATTGCAAGGTGCAATTCTGAAATTTTTTGCTTTTTCCTGCTCCTCTTAGCATGATAAAGAAGATTCAAAGAGAGTGAGATGCCAGCTCCTTTCATTCAGTCAGTAGCTTCAATCATTTCTGGACGTTTTTCAATGGCAAAAATCAATGAATATTGTAAATGCACAAACAGTAATTTCTCCGCATTGCAAGGTGCAATTCTGAAATTTTTTGCTTTTTCCTGCTCCTCTTAGCATGATAAAGAAGATTCAAAGAGAGTGAGATGCCAGCTCCTTTCATTCAGTCAGTAGCTTCAATCATTTCTGGATGTTTTTCAATGGCAAAAATCAATGAATATTGTAAATGCACAAACAGTAATTTCTCCGCATTGCAAGGTGCAATTCTGAAATTTTTTGCTTTTTCCTGCTCCTCTTAGCATGATAAAGAAGATTCAAAGAGAGTGAGATGCCAGCTCCTTTCATTCAGTCAGTAGCTTCAAACATTTCTGGTATATGAATAACATGATGTTTTTCAATGGCAAAAATCAATGAATATTGTAAATGCACAAACAGTAATTTCTCCGCATTGCAAGGTGCAATTCTGAAATTTTTTGCTTTTTCCTGCTCCTCTTAGCATGATAAAGAAGATTCAAAGAGAGTGAGATGCCAGCTCCTTTCATTCAGTCAGTAGCTTCAATCATTTCTGGACGTTTTTCAATGGCAAAAATCAATGAATATTGTAAATGCACAAACAGTAATTTCTCCGCATTGCAAGGTGCAATTCTGAAATTTTTTGCTTTTTCCTGCTCCTCTTAGCATGATAAAGAAGATTCAAAGAGAGTGAGATGCCAGCTCCTTTCGTTCAGTCAGTAGCTTCAATCATTTCTGGACGTTTTTCAATGGCAAAAATCATTGAATATTATAAATGCACAAACAGTAATTTCTCCGCATTGCAAGGTGCAGTTCTGAAATTTTTTACTTTTTCCTGCTCCTCTTAGCATGATAAAGAAGATTCAAAGAGAGTGAGATGCCAGCTCCTTTCATTCAGTCAGTAGCTTCAATCATTTCTGGTATATGAATAACATGATGTTTTTCAATGGCAAAAATCAATGAATATTGTAAATGCACAAACAGTAATTTCTCCGCATTGCAAGGTGCAATTCTGAAATTTTTTGCTTTTTCCTGCTCCTCTTAGCATGATAAAGAAGATTCAAAGAGAGTGAGATGCCAGCTCCTTTCATTCAGTCAGTAGCTTCAATCATTTCTGGACGTTTTTCAATGGCAAAAATCAATGAATATTGTAAATGCACAAACAGTAATTTCTCCGCATTGCAAGGTGCAATTCTGAAATTTTTTGCTTTTTCCTGCTCCTCTTAGCATGATAAAGAAGATTCAAAGAGAGTGAGATGCCAGCTCCTTTCATTCAGTCAGTAGCTTCAATCATTTCTGGATGTTTTTCAATGGCAAAAATCAATGAATATTGTAAATGCACAAACAGTAATTTCTCCGCATTGCAAGGTGCAATTCTGAAATTTTTTGCTTTTTCCTGCTCCTCTTAGCATGATAAAGAAGATTCAAAGAGAGTGAGATGCCAGCTCCTTTCATTCAGTCAGTAGCTTCAAACATTTCTGGTATATGAATAACATGATGTTTTTCAATGGCAAAAATCAATGAATATTGTAAATGCACAAACAGTAATTTCTCCGCATTGCAAGGTGCAATTCTGAAATTTTTTGCTTTTTCCTGCTCCTCTTAGCATGATAAAGAAGATTCAAAGAGAGTGAGATGCCAGCTCCTTTCGTTCAGTCAGTAGCTTCAATCATTTCTGGATGTTTTTCAATAGCAAAAATCATTGAATATTATAAATGCACAAACAGTAATTTCTCCGCATTGCAAGGTGCAATTCTGAAATTTTTTACTTTTTCCTGCTCCTCTTAGCATGATAAAGAAGATTCAAAGAGAGTGAGATGCCAGCTCCTTTCATTCAGTCAGTAGCTTCAATCATTTCTGGTATATGAATAACATGATGTTTTTCAATGGCAAAAATCAATGAATATTGTAAATGCACAAACAGTAATTTCTCCGCATTGCAAGGTGCAATTCTGAAATTTTTTGCTTTTTCCTGCTCCTCTTAGCATGATAAAGAAGATTCAAAGAGAGTGAGATGCCAGCTCCTTTCATTCAGTCAGTAGCTTCAATCATTTCTGGACGTTTTTCAATGGCAAAAATCAATGAATATTGTAAATGCACAAACAGTAATTTCTCCGCATTGCAAGGTGCAATTCTGAAATTTTTTGCTTTTTCCTGCTCCTCTTAGCATGATAAACATGATTCAAAGAGAGTGAGATGCCAGCTCCTTTCATTCAGTCAGTAGCTTCAATCATTTCTGGACGTTTTTCAATGGCAAAAATCAATGAATATTGTAAATGCACAAACAGTAATTTCTCCGCATTGCAAGGTGCAATTCTGAAATTTTTTGCTTTTTCCTGCTCCTCTTAGCATGATAAAGAAGATTCAAAGAGAGTGAGATGCCAGCTCCTTTCATTCAGTCAGTAGCTTCAAACATTTCTGGTATATGAATAACATGATGTTTTTCAATGGCAAAAATCAATGAATATTGTAAATGCACAAACAGTAATTTCTCCGCATTGCAAGGTGCAATTCTGAAATTTTTTGCTTTTTCCTGCTCCTCTTAGCATGATAAAGAAGATTCAAAGAGAGTGAGATGCCAGCTCCTTTCATTCAGTCGGTAGCTTCAATCATTTCTGGACGTTTTTCAATTGCAAAAATCAATGAATATTGTAAATGCACAAACAGTAATTTCTCCGCATTGCAAGGTGCAATTCTGAAATTTTTTGCTTTTTCCTGCTCCTCTTAGCATGATAAAGACGATTCAAAGAGAGTGAGATGCCAGCTACTTTCATTCAGTCAGTAGCTTCAATCATTTCTGGTATATGAATAACATGATGTTTTTCAATGGCAAAAATCAATGAATATTGTAAATGCACAAACAGTAATTTCTCCGCATTGCAAGGTGCAATTCTGAAATTTTTTGCTTTTTCCTGCTCCTCTTAGCATGATAAAGAAGATTCAAAGAGAGTGAGATGCCAGCTCCTTTCATTCAGTCAGTAGCTTCAATCATTTCTGGTATATGAATAACATGATGTTTTTCAATGGCAAAAATCAATGAATATTGTAAATGCACAAACAGTAATTTATCCGCATTGCAAGGTGCAATTCTGAAATTTTTTGCTTTTTCCTGCTCCTCTTAGCATGATAAAGAAGATTCAAAGAGAGTGAGATGCCAGCTCCTTTCATTCAGTCAGTAGCTTCAAACATTTCTGGTATATGAATAACATGATGTTTTTCAATGGCAAAAATCAATGAATATTGTAAATGCACAAACAGTAATTTCTCCGCATTGCAAGGTGCAATTCTGAAATTTTTTGATTTTTCCTGCTCCTCTTAGCATGATAAAGAAGATTCAAAGAGAGTGAGATGCCAGCTCCTTTCATTCAGTCAGTAGCTTCAATCATTTCTGGACGTTTTTCAATGGCAAAAATCAATGAATATTGTAAATGCACAAACAGTAATTTCTCCGCATTGCAAGGTGCAATTCTGAAATTTTTTGCTTTTTCCTGCTCCTCTTAGCATGATAAAGAAGATTCAAAGAGAGTGAGATGCCAGCTCCTTTCATTCAGTCAGTAGCTTCAATCATTTCTGGACGTTTTTCAATGGCAAAAATCAATGAATATTGTAAATGCACAAACAGTAATTTCTCCGCATTGCAAGGTGCAATTCTGAAATTTTTTGCTTTTTCCTGCTCCTCTTAGCATGATAAAGAAGATTCAAAGATAGTGAGATGCCAGCTCCTTTCATTCAGTCAGTAGCTTCAATAATTTCTGGTATATGAATAACATGATGTTTTTCAATGGCAAAAATCAATGAATATTGTAAATGCACAAACAGTAATTTCTCCGCATTGCAAGGTGCAATTCTGAAATTTTTTGCTTTTTCCTGCTCCTCTTAGCATGATAAAGAAGATTCAAAGAGAGTGAGATGCCAGCTCCTTTCATTCAGTCAGTAGCTTCAATCATTTCTGGACGTTTTTCAATGGCAAAAATCAATGAATATTGTAAATGCACAAACAGTAATTTCTCTGCATTGCAAGGTGCAATTCTGAAATTTTTTGCTTTTTCCTGCTCCTCTTAGCATGATAAACAAGATTCAAAGAGAGTGAGATGCCAGCTCCTTTCATTCAGTCAGTAGCTTCAATCATTTCTGGACGTTTTTCAATGGCAAAAATCAATGAATATTGTAAATGCACAAACAGTAATTTCTCCGCATTGCAAGGTGCAATTCAGAAATTTTTTGCTTTTTCCTGCTCCTCTTAGCATGATAAAGAAGATTCAAAGAGAGTGAGATGCCAGCTCCTTTCATTCAGTCAGTAGCTTCAATCGTTTCTGGTATATGAATAACATGATGTTTTTCAATGGCAAAAATCAGTGAATATTGTAAATGCACAAACAGTAATTTCTCCGCATTGCAAGGTGCAATTCTGAAATTTTTTGCTTTTTCCTGCTCCTCTTAGCATGATAAAGAAGATTCAAAGAGAGTGAGATGCCAGCTCCTTTCATTCAGTCAGTAGCTTCAATCATTTCTGGTATATGAATAACATGATGTTTTTCAATGGCAAAAATCAATGAATATTGTAAATGCACAAACAGTAATTTATCCGCATTGCAAGGTGCAATTCTGAAATTTTTTGCTTTTTCCTGCTCCTCTTAGCATGATAAAGAAGATTCAAAGAGAGTGAGATGCCAGCTCCTTTCATTCAGTCAGTAGCTTCAAACAATTCTGGTATATGAATAACATGATGTTTTTCCATGGCAAAAATCAATGAATATTGTAAATGAACAAACAGTAATTTCTCCGCATTGCAAGGTGCAATTCTGAAATTTTTTGCTTTTTCCTGCTCCTCTTAGCATGATAAAGAAGATTCAAAGAGAGTGAGATGCCAGCTCCTTTCATTCAGTCAGTAGCTTCAATCATTTCTGGACGTTTTTCAATGGCAAAAATCAATGAATATTGTAAATGCACAAACAGTAATTTCTCCGCATTGCAAGGTGCAATTCTGAAATTTTTTGCTTTTTCCTGCTCCTCTTAGCATGATAAAGAAGATTCAAAGAGAGTGAGATGCCAGCTCCTTTCATTCAGTCAGTAGCTTCAATCATTTCTGGTATATGAATAACATGATGTTTTCCAATGGCAAAAATCAATGAATTTTGTAAATGCACAAACAGTAATTTCTCCGCATTGCAAGGTGCAATTCTGAAATTTTTTGCTTTTTCCTGCTCCTCTTAGCATGATAAAGAAGATTCAAAGAGAGTGAGATGCCAGCTCCTTTCATTCAGTCAGTAGCTTCAATCATTTCTGGACGTTTTTCAATGGCAAAAATCAATGAATATTGTAAATGCACAAACAGTAATTTCTCCACATTGCAAGGTGCAATTCTGAATTTTTTTGCTTTTTCCTGCTCCTCTTAGCATGATAAAGAAGATTCAAAGAGAGTGAGATGCCAGCTCCTTTCATTCAGTCAGTAGCTTCAATCATTTCTGGTATATGAATAACATGATGTTTTTCAATGGCAAAAATCAATGAATATTGTAAATGCACAAACAGTAATTTATCCGCATTGCAAGGTGCAATTCTGAAATTTTTTGCTTTTTCCTGCTCCTCTTAGCATGATAAAGAAGATTCAAAGAGAGTGAGATGCCAGCTCCTTTCATTCAGTCAGTAGCTTCAAACATTTCTGGTATATGAATAAAATGATGTTTTTCAATGGCAAAAATCAATGAATATTGTAAATGCACAAACAGTAATTCCTCCGCATTGCAAGGTGCAATTCTGAAATTTTTTGATTTTTCCTGCTCCTCTTAGCATGATAAAGAAGATTCAAAGAGAGTGAGATGCCAGCTCCTTTCATTCAGTCAGTAGCTTCAATCATTTCTGGCCGTTTTTCAATGGCAAAAATCAATGAATATTGTAAATGCACAAACAGTAATTTCTCCGCATTGCAAGGTGCAATTCTGAAATTTTTTGCTTTTTCCTGCTCCTCTTAGCATGATAAAGAAGATTCAAAGAGAGTGAGATGCCAGCTCCTTTCATTCAGTCAGTAGCTTCAATCATTTCTGGCCGTTTTTCAATGGCAAAAATCAATGAATATTGTAAATGCACAAACAGTAATTTCTCCGCATTGCAAGGTGCAATTCTGAAATTTTTTGCTTTTTCCTGCTCCTCTTAGCATGATAAAGAAGATTCAAAGAGAGTGAGATGCCAGCTCCTTTCATTCAGTCAGTAGCTTCAAACATTTCTGGTATATGAATAACATGATGTTTTTCAATGGCAAAAATCAATGAATATTGTAAATGCACAAACAGTAATTTCTCCGCATTGCAAGGTGCAATTCTGAAATTTTTTGCTTTTTCCTGCTCCTCTTAGCATGATAAAGAAGATTCAAAGAGAGTGAGATGCCAGCTCCTTTCGTTCAGTCAGTAGCTTCAATCATTTCTGGACGTTTTTCAATGGCAAAAATCAGTGAATATTATAAATGCACAAACAGTAATTTCTCCGCATTGCAAGGTGCAATTCTGAAATTTTTTACTTTTTCTTGCTCCTCTTAGCATGATAAAGAAGATTCAAAGAGAGTGAGATGCCAGCTCCTTTCATTCAGTCAGTAGCTTCAATCATTTCTGGTATATGAATAACATGATGTTTTTCAATGGCAAAAATCAATGAATATTGTAAATGCACAAACAGTAATTTCTCCGCATTGCAAGGTGCAATTCTGAAATTTTTTGCTTTTTCCTGCTCCTCTTAGCATGATAAAGAAGATTCAAAGAGAGTGAGATGCCAGCTCCTTTCATTCAGTCAGTAGCTTCAATCATTTCTGGCCGTTTTTCAATGGCAAAAATCAATGAATATTGTAAATGCACAAACAGTAATTTCTCCGCATTGCAAGGTGCAATTCTGAAATTTTTTGCTTTTTCCTGCTCCTCTTAGCATGATAAACAAGATTCAAAGAGAGTGAGATGCCAGCTCCTTTCATTCAGTCAGTAGCTTCAAACATTTCTGGTATATGAATAACATGATGTTTTTCAATGGCAAAAATCAATGAATATTGTAAATGCACAAACAGTAATTTCTCCGCATTGCAAGGTGCAATTCTGAAATTTTTTGCTTTTTCCTGCTCCTCTTAGCATGATAAAGAAGATTCAAAGAGAGTGAGATGCCAGCTCCTTTCATTCAGTCAGTAGCTTCAATCATTTCTGGACGTTTTTCAATGCAAAAATCAATGAATATTGTAAATGCACAAACAGTAATTTCTCTGCATTGCAAGGTGCAATTCTGAAATTTTTTGCTTTTTCCTGCTCCTCTTAGCATGATAAAGAAGATTCAAAGAGAGTGAGATGCCAGCTCCTTTCATTCAGTCAGTAGCTTCAAACATTTCTGGTATATGAATAACATGATGTTTTTCAATGGCAAAAATCAATGAATATTGTAAATGCACAAACAGTAATTTCTCCGCATTGCAAGGTGCAATTCTGAAATTTTTTGCTTTTTCCTGCTCCTCTTAGCATGATAAAGAAGATTCAAAGAGAGTGAGATGCCAGCTCCTTTCATTCAGTCAGTAGCTTCAATCATTTCTGGACGTTTTTCAATGGCAAAAATCAATGAATATTGTAAATGCACAAACAGTAATTTCTCCGCATTGCAAGGTGCAATTCTGAAATTTTTTGCTTTTTCCTGCTCCTCTTAGCATGATAAAGAAGATTCAAAGATAGTGAGATGCCAGCTCCTTTCATTCAGTCAGTAGCTTCAATCATTTCTGGTATATGAATAACATGATGTTTTTCAATGGCAAAAATCAATGAATATTGTAAATGCACAAACAGTAATTTCTCCGCATTGCAAGGTGCAATTCTGAAATTTTTTGCTTTTTCCTGCTCCTCTTAGCATGATAAAGAAGATTCAAAGAGAGTGAGATGCCAGCTCCTTTCATTCAGTCAGTAGCTTCAATCATTTCTGGACGTTTTTCAATGGCAAAAATCAATGAATATTGTAAATGCACAAACAGTAATTTCTCTGCATTGCAAGGTGCAATTCTGAAATTTTTTGCTTTTTCCTGCTCCTCTTAGCATGATAAACAAGATTCAAAGAGAGTGAGATGCCAGCTCCTTTCATTCAGTCAGTAGCTTCAATCATTTCTGGACGTTTTTCAATGGCAAAAATCAATGAATATTGTAAATGCACAAACAGTAATTTCTCAGCATTGCAAGGTGCAATTCAGAAATTTTTTGCTTTTTCCTGCTCCTCTTAGCATGATAAAGAAGATTCAAAGAGAGTGAGATGCCAGCTCCTTTCATTCAGTCAGTAGCTTCAATCGTTTCTGGTATATGAATAACATGATGTTTTTCAATGGCAAAAATCAATGAATATTGTAAATGCACAAACAGTAATTTATCCGCATTGCAAGGTGCAATTCTGAAATTTTTTGCTTTTTCCTGCTCCTCTTAGCATGATAAAGAAGATTCAAAGAGATTGAGATGCCAGCTCCTTTCATTCAGTCAGTAGCTTCAAACATTTCTGGTATATGAATAACATGATGTTTTTCCATGGCAAAAATCAATGAATATTGTAAATGAACAAACAGTAATTTCTCCACATTGCAAGGTGCAATTCTGAAATTTTTTGCTTTTTCCTGCTCCTCTTAGCATGATAAAGAAGATTCAAAGAGAGTGAGATGCCAGCTAATTTCATTCAGTCAGTAGCTTCAATCATTTCTGGACGTTTTTCAATGGCAAAAATCAATGAATATTGTAAATGCACAAACAGTAATTTCTCCGCATTGCAAGGTGCAATTCTGAAATTTTTTGCTTTTTCCTGCTCCTCTTAGCATGATAAACAAGATTCAAAGAGAGTGAGATGCCAGCTCCTTTCATTCAGTCAGTAGCTTCAATCATTTCTGGACGTTTTTCAATGGCAAAAATCAATGAATATTGTAAATGCACAAACAGTAATTTCTCCGCATTGCAAGGTGCAATTCTGAAATTTTTTGCTTTTTCCTGCTCCTCTTAGCATGATAAAGAAGATTCAAAGAGAGTGAGATGCCAGCTCCTTTCATTCAGTCAGTAGCTTCAATCATTTCTGGCCGTTTTTCAATGGCAAAAATCAATGAATATTGTAAATGCACAAACAGTAATTTCTCCGCATTGCAAGGTGCAATTCTGAAATTTTTTGCTTTTTCCTGCTCCTCTTAGCATGATAAAGAAGATTCAAAGAGAGTGAGATGCCAGCTCCTTTCATTCAGTCAGTAGCTTCAAACATTTCTGGTATATGAATAACATGATGTTTTTCAATGGCAAAAATCAATGAATATTGTAAATGCACAAACAGTAATTTCTCCGCATTGCAAGGTGCAATTCTGAAATTTTTTGCTTTTTCCTGCTCCTCTTAGCATGATAAAGAAGATTCAAAGAGAGTGAGATGCCAGCTCCTTTCGTTCAGTCAGTAGCTTCAATCATTTCTGGACGTTTTTCAATGGCAAAAATCATTGAATATTATAAATGCACAAACAGTAATTTCTCCGCATTGCAAGGTGCAGTTCTGAAATTTTTTACTTTTTCCTGCTCCTCTTAGCATGATAAAGAAGATTCAAAGAGAGTGAGATGCCAGCTCCTTTCATTCAGTCAGTAGCTTCAATCATTTCTGGTATATGAATAACATGATGTTTTTCAATGGCAAAAATCAATGAATATTGTAAATGCACAAACAGTAATTTCTCCGCATTGCAAGGTGCAATTCTGAAATTTTTTGCTTTTTCCTGCTCCTCTTAGCATGATAAAGAAGATTCAAAGAGAGTGAGATGCCAGCTCCTTTCATTCAGTCAGTAGCTTCAATCATTTCTGGACGTTTTTCAATGGCAAAAATCAATGAATATTGTAAATGCACAAACAGTAATTTCTCCGCATTGCAAGGTGCAATTCTGAAATTTTTTGCTTTTTCCTGCTCCTCTTAGCATGATAAAGAAGATTCAAAGAGAGTGAGATGCCAGCTCCTTTCATTCAGTCAGTAGCTTCAATCATTTCTGGATGTTTTTCAATGGCAAAAATCAATGAATATTGTAAATGCACAAACAGTAATTTCTCCGCATTGCAAGGTGCAATTCTGAAATTTTTTGCTTTTTCCTGCTCATCTTAGCATGATAAAGAAGATTCAAAGAGAGTGAGATGCCAGCTCCTTTCATTCAGTCAGTAGCTTCAAACATTTCTGGTATATGAATAACATGATGTTTTTCAATGGCAAAAATCAATGAATATTGTAAATGCACAAACAGTAATTTCTCCGCATTGCAAGGTGCAATTCTGAAATTTTTTGCTTTTTCCTGCTCCTCTTAGCATGATAAAGAAGATTCAAAGAGAGTGAGATGCCAGCTCCTTTCGTTCAGTCAGTAGCTTCAATCATTTCTGGATGTTTTTCAATAGCAAAAATCATTGAATATTATAAATGCACAAACAGTAATTTCTCCGCATTGCAAGGTGCAATTCTGAAATTTTTTACTTTTTCCTGCTCCTCTTAGCATGATAAAGAAGATTCAAAGAGAGTGAGATGCCAGCTCCTTTCATTCAGTCAGTAGCTTCAATCATTTCTGGTATATGAATAACATGATGTTTTTCAATGGCAAAAATCAATGAATATTGTAAATGCACAAACAGTAATTTCTCCGCATTGCAAGGTGCAATTCTGAAATTTTTTGCTTTTTCCTGCTCCTCTTAGCATGATAAAGAAGATTCAAAGAGAGTGAGATGCCAGCTCCTTTCATTCAGTCAGTAGCTTCAATCATTTCTGGACGTTTTTCAATGGCAAAAATCAATGAATATTGTAAATGCACAAACAGTAATTTCTCCGCATTGCAAGGTGCAATTCTGAAATTTTTTGCTTTTTCCTGCTCCTCTTAGCATGATAAACATGATTCAAAGAGAGTGAGATGCCAGCTCCTTTCATTCAGTCAGTAGCTTCAATCATTTCTGGACGTTTTTCAATGGCAAAAATCAATGAATATTGTAAATGCACAAACAGTAATTTCTCCGCATTGCAAGGTGCAATTCTGAAATTTTTTGCTTTTTCCTGCTCCTCTTAGCATGATAAAGAAGATTCAAAGAGAGTGAGATGCCAGCTCCTTTCATTCAGTCAGTAGCTTCAAACATTTCTGGTATATGAATAACATGATGTTTTTCAATGGCAAAAATCAATGAATATTGTAAATGCACAAACAGTAATTTCTCCGCATTGCAAGGTGCAATTCTGAAATTTTTTGCTTTTTCCTGCTCCTCTTAGCATGATAAAGAAGATTCAAAGAGAGTGAGATGCCAGCTCCTTTCATTCAGTCGGTAGCTTCAATCATTTCTGGACGTTTTTCAATTGCAAAAATCAATGAATATTGTAAATGCACAAACAGTAATTTCTCCGCATTGCAAGGTGCAATTCTGAAATTTTTTGCTTTTTCCTGCTCCTCTTAGCATGATAAAGACGATTCAAAGAGAGTGAGATGCCAGCTACTTTCATTCAGTCAGTAGCTTCAATCATTTCTGGTATATGAATAACATGATGTTTTTCAATGGCAAAAATCAATGAATATTGTAAATGCACAAACAGTAATTTCTCCGCATTGCAAGGTGCAATTCTGAAATTTTTTGCTTTTTCCTGCTCCTCTTAGCATGATAAAGAAGATTCAAAGAGAGTGAGATGCCAGCTCCTTTGATTCAGTCAGTAGCTTCAATCATTTCTGGTATATGAATAACATGATGTTTTTCAATGGCAAAAATCAATGAATATTGTAAATGCACAAACAGTAATTTATCCGCATTGCAAGGTGCAATTCTGAAATTTTTTGCTTTTTCCTGCTCCTCTTAGCATGATAAAGAAGATTCAAAGAGAGTGAGATGCCAGCTCCTTTCATTCAGTCAGTAGCTTCAAACATTTCTGGTATATGAATAACATGATGTTTTTCAATGGCAAAAATCAATGAATATTGTAAATGCACAAACAGTAATTTCTCCGCATTGCAAGGTGCAATTCTGAAATTTTTTGCTTTTTCCTGCTCCTCTTAGCATGATAAAGAAGATTCAAAGAGAGTGAGATGCCAGCTCCTTTCATTCAGTCAGTAGCTTCAATCATTTCTGGACGTTTTTCAATGGCAAAAATCAATGAATATTGTAAATGCACAAACAGTAATTTCTCCGCATTGCAAGGTGCAATTCTGAAATTTTTTGCTTTTTCCTGCTCCTCTTAGCATGATAAAGAAGATTCAAAGATAGTGAGATGCCAGCTCCTTTCATTCAGTCAGTAGCTTCAATAATTTCTGGTATATGAATAACATGATGTTTTTCAGTGGCAAAAATCAATGAATATTGTAAATGCACAAACAGTAATTTCTCCGCATTGCAAGGTGCAATTCTGAAATTTTTTGCTTTTTCCTGCTCCTCTTAGCATGATAAAGAAGATTCAAAGAGAGTGAGATGCCAGCTCCTTTCATTCAGTCAGTAGCTTCAATCATTTCTGGACGTTTTTCAATGGCAAAAATCAATGAATATTGTAAATGCACAAACAGTAATTTCTCTGCATTGCAAGGTGCAATTCTGAAATTTTTTGCTTTTTCCTGCTCCTCTTAGCATGATAAACAAGATTCAAAGAGAGTGAGATGCCAGCTCCTTTCATTCAGTCAGTAGCTTCAATCATTTCTGGACGTTTTTCAATGGCAAAAATCAATGAATATTGTAAATGCACAAACAGTAATTTCTCCGCATTGCAAGGTGCAATTCAGAAATTTTTTGCTTTTTCCTGCTCCTCTTAGCATGATAAAGAAGATTCAAAGAGAGTGAGATGCCAGCTCCTTTCATTCAGTCAGTAGCTTCAATCGTTTCTGGTATATGAATAACATGATGTTTTTCAATGGCAAAAATCAATGAATATTGTAAATGCACAAACAGTAATTTCTCCGCATTGCAAGGTGCAATTCTGAAATTTTTTGCTTTTTCCTGCTCCTCTTAGCATGATAAAGAAGATTCAAAGAGAGTGAGATGCCAGCTCCTTTCATTCAGTCAGTAGCTTCAATCATTTCTGGTATATGAATAACATGATGTTTTTCAATGGCAAAAATCAATGAATATTGTAAATGCACAAACAGTAATTTATCCGCATTGCAAGGTGCAATTCTGAAATTTTTTGCTTTTTCCTGCTCCTCTTAGCATGATAAAGAAGATTCAAAGAGAGTGAGATGCCAGCTCCTTTCATTCAGTCAGTAGCTTCAAACAATTCTGGTATATGAATAACATGATGTTTTTCCATCGCAAAAATCAATGAATATTGTAAATGAACAAACAGTAATTTCTCCGCATTGCAAGGTGCAATTCTGAAATTTTTTGCTTTTTCCTGCTCCTCTTAGCATGATAAAGAAGATTCAAAGAGAGTGAGATGCCAGCTCCTTTCATTCAGTCAGTAGCTTCAATCATTTCTGGACGTTTTTCAATGGCAAAAATCAATGAATATTGTAAATGCACAAACAGTAATTTCTCCGCATTGCAAGGTGCAATTCTGAAATTTTTTGCTTTTTCCTGCTCCTCTTAGCATGATAAAGAAGATTCAAAGAGAGTGAGATGCCAGCTCCTTTCATTCAGTCAGTAGCTTCAATCATTTCTGGTATATGAATAACATGATGTTTTCCAATGGCAAAAATCAATGAATTTTGTAAATGCACAAACAGTAATTTCTCCGCATTGCAAGGTGCAATTCTGAAATTTTTTGCTTTTTCCTGCTCCTCTTAGCATGATAAAGAAGATTCAAAGAGAGTGAGATGCCAGCTCCTTTCATTCAGTCAGTAGCTTCAATCATTTCTGGACGTTTTTCAATGGCAAAAATCAATGAATATTGTAAATGCACAAACAGTAATTTCTCCACATTGCAAGGTGCAATTCTGAATTTTTTTGCTTTTTCCTGCTCCTCTTAGCATGATAAAGAAGATTCAAAGAGAGTGAGATGCCAGCTCCTTTCATTCAGTCAGTAGCTTCAATCATTTCTGGTATATGAATAACATGATGTTTTTCAATGGCAAAAATCAATGAATATTGTAAATGCACAAACAGTAATTTATCCGCATTGCAAGGTGCAATTCTGAAATTTTTTGCTTTTTCCTGCTCCTCTTAGCATGATAAAGAAGATTCAAAGAGAGTGAGATGCCAGCTCCTTTCATTCAGTCAGTAGCTTCAAACATTTCTGGTATATGAATAAAATGATGTTTTTCAATGGCAAAAATCAATGAATATTGTAAATGCACAAACAGTAATTCCTCCGCATTGCAAGGTGCAATTCTGAAATTTTTTGATTTTTCCTGCTCCTCTTAGCATGATAAAGAAGATTCAAAGAGAGTGAGATGCCAGCTCCTTTCATTCAGTCAGTAGCTTCAATCATTTCTGGACGTTTTTCAATGGCAAAAATCAATGAATATTGTAAATGCACAAACAGTAATTTCTCCGCATTGCAAGGTGCAATTCTGAAATTTTTTGCTTTTTCCTGCTCCTCTTAGCATGATAAAGAAGATTCAAAGAGAGTGAGTTGCCAGCTCCTTTCATTCAGTCAGTAGCTTCAATCATTTCTGGCCGTTTTTCAATGGCAAAAATCAATGAATATTGTAAATGCACAAACAGTAATTTCTCCGCATTGCAAGGTGCAATTCTGAAATTTTTTGCTTTTTCCTGCTCCTCTTAGCATGATAAAGAAGATTCAAAGAGAGTGAGATGCCAGCTCCTTTCATTCAGTCAGTAGCTTCAAACATTTCTGGTATATGAATAACATGATGTTTTTCAATGGCAAAAATCAATGAATATTGTAAATGCACAAACAGTAATTTCTCCGCATTGCAAGGTGCAATTCTGAAATTTTTTGCTTTTTCCTGCTCCTCTTAGCATGATAAAGAAGATTCAAAGAGAGTGAGATGCCAGCTCCTTTCGTTCAGTCAGTAGCTTCAATCATTTCTGGACGTTTTTCAATGGCAAAAATCAGTGAATATTATAAATGCACAAACAGTAATTTCTCCGCATTGCAAGGTGCAATTCTGAAATTTTTTACTTTTTCTTGCTCCTCTTAGCATGATAAAGAAGATTCAAAGAGAGTGAGATGCCAGCTCCTTTCATTCAGTCAGTAGCTTCAATCATTTCTGGTATATGAATAACATGATGTTTTTCAATGGCAAAAATCAATGAATATTGTAAATGCACAAACAGTAATTTCTCCGCATTGCAAGGTGCAATTCTGAAATTTTTTGCTTTTTCCTGCTCCTCTTAGCATGATAAAGAAGATTCAAAGAGAGTGAGATGCCAGCTCCTTTCATTCAGTCAGTAGCTTCAATCATTTCTGGCCGTTTTTCAATGGCAAAAATCAATGAATATTGTAAATGCACAAACAGTAATTTCTCCGCATTGCAAGGTGCAATTCTGAAATTTTTTGCTTTTTCCTGCTCCTCTTAGCATGATAAACAAGATTCAAAGAGAGTGAGATGCCAGCTCCTTTCATTCAGTCAGTAGCTTCAAACATTTCTGGTATATGAATAACATGATGTTTTTCAATGGCAAAAATCAATGAATATTGTAAATGCACAAACAGTAATTTCTCCGCATTGCAAGGTGCAATTCTGAAATTTTTTGCTTTTTCCTGCTCCTCTTAGCATGATAAAGAAGATTCAAAGAGAGTGAGATGCCAGCTCCTTTCATTCAGTCAGTAGCTTCAATCATTTCTGGACGTTTTTCAATGCAAAAATCAATGAATATTGTAAATGCACAAACAGTAATTTCTCTGCATTGCAAGGTGCAATTCTGAAATTTTTTGCTTTTTCCTGCTCCTCTTAGCATGATAAAGAAGATTCAAAGAGAGTGAGATGCCAGCTCCTTTCATTCAGTCAGTAGCTTCAAACATTTCTGGTATATGAATAACATGATGTTTTTCAATGGCAAAAATCAATGAATATTGTAAATGCACAAACAGTAATTTATCCGCATTGCAAGGTGCAATTCTGAAATTTTTTGCTTTTTCCTGCTCCTCTTAGCATGATAAAGAAGATTCAAAGAGAGTGAGATGCCAGCTCCTTTCATTCAGTCAGTAGCTTCAAACAATTCTGGTATATGAATAACATGATGTTTTTCCATGGCAAAAATCAATGAATATTGTAAATGAACAAACAGTAATTTCTCCGCATTGCAAGGTGCAATTCTGAAATTTTTTGCTTTTTCCTGCTCCTCTTAGCATGATAAAGAAGATTCAAAGAGAGTGAGATGCCAGCTCCTTTCATTCAGTCAGTAGCTTCAATCATTTCTGGACGTTTTTCAATGGCAAAAATCAATGAATATTGTAAATGCACAAACAGTAATTTCTCCGCATTGCAAGGTGCAATTCTGAAATTTTTTGCTTTTTCCTGCTCCTCTTAGCATGATAAAGAAGATTCAAAGAGAGTGAGATGCCAGCTCCTTTCATTCAGTCAGTAGCTTCAATCATTTCTGGTATATGAATAACATGATGTTTTCCAATGGCAAAAATCAATGAATTTTGTAAATGCACAAACAGTAATTTCTCCGCATTGCAAGGTGCAATTCTGAAATTTTTTGCTTTTTCCTGCTCCTCTTAGCATGATAAAGAAGATTCAAAGAGAGTGAGATGCCAGCTCCTTTCATTCAGTCAGTAGCTTCAATCATTTCTGGACGTTTTTCAATGGCAAAAATCAATGAATATTGTAAATGCACAAACAGTAATTTCTCCACATTGCAAGGTGCAATTCTGAATTTTTTTGCTTTTTCCTGCTCCTCTTAGCATGATAAAGAAGATTCAAAGAGAGTGAGATGCCAGCTCCTTTCATTCAGTCAGTAGCTTCAATCATTTCTGGTATATGAATAACATGATGTTTTTCAATGGCAAAAATCAATGAATATTGTAAATGCACAAACAGTAATTTATCCGCATTGCAAGGTGCAATTCTGAAATTTTTTGCTTTTTCCTGCTCCTCTTAGCATGATAAAGAAGATTCAAAGAGAGTGAGATGCCAGCTCCTTTCATTCAGTCAGTAGCTTCAAACATTTCTGGTATATGAATAAAATGATGTTTTTCAATGGCAAAAATCAATGAATATTGTAAATGCACAAACAGTAATTCCTCCGCATTGCAAGGTGCAATTCTGAAATTTTTTGATTTTTCCTGCTCCTCTTAGCATGATAAAGAAGATTCAAAGAGAGTGAGATGCCAGCTCCTTTCATTCAGTCAGTAGCTTCAATCATTTCTGGCCGTTTTTCAATGGCAAAAATCAATGAATATTGTAAATGCACAAACAGTAATTTCTCCGCATTGCAAGGTGCAATTCTGAAATTTTTTGCTTTTTCCTGCTCCTCTTAGCATGATAAAGAAGATTCAAAGAGAGTGAGTTGCCAGCTCCTTTCATTCAGTCAGTAGCTTCAATCATTTCTGGCCGTTTTTCAATGGCAAAAATCAATGAATATTGTAAATGCACAAACAGTAATTTCTCCGCATTGCAAGGTGCAATTCTGAAATTTTTTGCTTTTTCCTGCTCCTCTTAGCATGATAAAGAAGATTCAAAGAGAGTGAGATGCCAGCTCCTTTCATTCAGTCAGTAGCTTCAAACATTTCTGGTATATGAATAACATGATGTTTTTCAATGGCAAAAATCAATGAATATTGTAAATGCACAAACAGTAATTTCTCCGCATTGCAAGGTGCAATTCTGAAATTTTTTGCTTTTTCCTGCTCCTCTTAGCATGATAAAGAAGATTCAAAGAGAGTGAGATGCCAGCTCCTTTCGTTCAGTCAGTAGCTTCAATCATTTCTGGACGTTTTTCAATGGCAAAAATCAGTGAATATTATAAATGCACAAACAGTAATTTCTCCGCATTGCAAGGTGCAATTCTGAAATTTTTTACTTTTTCTTGCTCCTCTTAGCATGATAAAGAAGATTCAAAGAGAGTGAGATGCCAGCTCCTTTCATTCAGTCAGTAGCTTCAATCATTTCTGGTATATGAATAACATGATGTTTTTCAATGGCAAAAATCAATGAATATTGTAAATGCACAAACAGTAATTTCTCCGCATTGCAAGGTGCAATTCTGAAATTTTTTGCTTTTTCCTGCTCCTCTTAGCATGATAAAGAAGATTCAAAGAGAGTGAGATGCCAGCTCCTTTCATTCAGTCAGTAGCTTCAATCATTTCTGGCCGTTTTTCAATGGCAAAAATCAATGAATATTGTAAATGCACAAACAGTAATTTCTCCGCATTGCAAGGTGCAATTCTGAAATTTTTTGCTTTTTCCTGCTCCTCTTAGCATGATAAACAAGATTCAAAGAGAGTGAGATGCCAGCTCCTTTCATTCAGTCAGTAGCTTCAAACATTTCTGGTATATGAATAACATGATGTTTTTCAATGGCAAAAATCAATGAATATTGTAAATGCACAAACAGTAATTTCTCCGCATTGCAAGGTGCAATTCTGAAATTTTTTGCTTTTTCCTGCTCCTCTTAGCATGATAAAGAAGATTCAAAGAGAGTGAGATGCCAGCTCCTTTCATTCAGTCAGTAGCTTCAATCATTTCTGGACGTTTTTCAATGCAAAAATCAATGAATATTGTAAATGCACAAACAGTAATTTCTCTGCATTGCAAGGTGCAATTCTGAAATTTTTTGCTTTTTCCTGCTCCTCTTAGCATGATAAAGAAGATTCAAAGAGAGTGAGATGCCAGCTCCTTTCATTCAGTCAGTAGCTTCAAACATTTCTGGTATATGAATAACATGATGTTTTTCAATGGCAAAAATCAATGAATATTGTAAATGCACAAACAGTAATTTCTCCGCATTGCAAGGTGCAATTCTGAAATTTTTTGCTTTTTCCTGCTCCTCTTAGCATGATAAAGAAGATTCAAAGAGAGTGAGATGCCAGCTCCTTTCATTCAGTCAGTAGCTTCAATCATTTCTGGACGTTTTTCAATGGCAAAAATCAATGAATATTGTAAATGCACAAACAGTAATTTCTCCGCATTGCAAGGTGCAATTCTGAAATTTTTTGCTTTTTCCTGCTCCTCTTAGCATGATAAAGAAGATTCAAAGATAGTGAGATGCCAGCTCCTTTCATTCAGTCAGTAGCTTCAATCATTTCTGGTATATGAATAACATGATGTTTTTCAATGGCAAAAATCAATGAATATTGTAAATGCACAAACAGTAATTTCTCCGCATTGCAAGGTGCAATTCTGAAATTTTTTGCTTTTTCCTGCTCCTCTTAGCATGATAAAGAAGATTCAAAGAGAGTGAGATGCCAGCTCCTTTCATTCAGTCAGTAGCTTCAATCATTTCTGGACGTTTTTCAATGGCAAAAATCAATGAATATTGTAAATGCACAAACAGTAATTTCTCTGCATTGCAAGGTGCAATTCTGAAATTTTTTGCTTTTTCCTGCTCCTCTTAGCATGATAAACAAGATTCAAAGAGAGTGAGATGCCAGCTCCTTTCATTCAGTCAGTAGCTTCAATCATTTCTGGACGTTTTTCAATGGCAAAAATCAATGAATATTGTAAATGCACAAACAGTAATTTCTCCGCATTGCAAGGTGCAATTCAGAAATTTTTTGCTTTTTCCTGCTCCTCTTAGCATGATAAAGAAGATTCAAAGAGAGTGAGATGCCAGCTCCTTTCATTCAGTCAGTAGCTTCAATCGTTTCTGGTATATGAATAACATGATGTTTTTCAATGGCAAAAATCAATGAATATTGTAAATGCACAAACAGTAATTTCTCCGCATTGCAAGGTGCAATTCTGAAATTTTTTGCTTTTTCCTGCTCCTCTTAGCATGATAAAGAAGATTCAAAGAGAGTGAGATGCCAGCTCCTTTCATTCAGTCAGTAGCTTCAATCATTTCTGGTATATGAATAACATGATGTTTTTCAATGGCAAAAATCAATGAATATTGTAAATGCACAAACAGTAATTTATCCGCATTGCAAGGTGCAATTCTGAAATTTTTTGCTTTTTCCTGCTCCTCTTAGCATGATAAAGAAGATTCAAAGAGATTGAGATGCCAGCTCCTTTCATTCAGTCAGTAGCTTCAAACATTTCTGGTATATGAATAACATGATGTTTTTCCATGGCAAAAATCAATGAATATTGTAAATGAACAAACAGTAATTTCTCCACATTGCAAGGTGCAATTCTGAAATTTTTTGCTTTTTCCTGCTCCTCTTAGCATGATAATCAAGATTCAAAGAGAGTGAGATGCCAGCTCCTTTCATTCAGTCAGTAGCTTCAATCATTTCTGGACGTTTTTCAATGGCAAAAATCAATGAATATTGTAAATGCACAAACAGTAATTTCTCCGCATTGCAAGGTGCAATTCTGAAATTTTTTGCTTTTTCCTGCTCCTCTTAGCATGATAAAGAAGATTCAAAGAGAGTGAGATGCCAGCTCCTTTCATTCAGTCAGTAGCTTCAATCATTTCTGGCCGTTTTTCAATGGCAAAAATCAATGAATATTGTAAATGCACAAACAGTAATTTCTCCGCATTGCAAGGTGCAATTCTGAAATTTTTTGCTTTTTCCTGCTCCTCTTAGCATGATAAAGAAGATTCAAAGAGAGTGAGATGCCAGCTCCTTTCATTCAGTCAGTAGCTTCAAACATTTCTGGTATATGAATAACATGATGTTTTTCAATGGCAAAAATCAATGAATATTGTAAATGCACAAACAGTAATTTCTCCGCATTGCAAGGTGCAATTCTGAAATTTTTTGCTTTTTCCTGCTCCTCTTAGCATGATAAAGAAGATTCAAAGAGAGTGAGATGCCAGCTCCTTTCGTTCAGTCAGTAGCTTCAATCATTTCTGGACGTTTTTCAATGGCAAAAATCATTGAATATTATAAATGCACAAACAGTAATTTCTCCGCATTGCAAGGTGCAATTCTGAAATTTTTTACTTTTTCCTGCTCCTCTTAGCATGATAAAGAAGATTCAAAGAGAGTGAGATGCCAGCTCCTTTCATTCAGTCAGTAGCTTCAATCATTTCTGGTATATGAATAACATGATGTTTTTCAATGGCAAAAATCAATGAATATTGTAAATGCACAAACAGTAATTTCTCCGCATTGCAAGGTGCAATTCTGAAATTTTTTGCTTTTTCCTGCTCCTCTTAGCATGATAAAGAAGATTCAAAGAGAGTGAGATGCCAGCTCCTTTCATTCAGTCAGTAGCTTCAATCATTTCTGGACGTTTTTCAATTGCAAAAATCAATGAATATTGTAAATGCACAAACAGTAATTTCTCCGCATTGCAAGGTGCAATTCTGAAATTTTTTGCTTTTTCCTGCTCCTCTTAGCATGATAAAGACGATTCAAAGAGAGTGAGATGCCAGCTACTTTCATTCAGTCAGTAGCTTCAATCATTTCTGGTATATGAATAACATGATGTTTTTCAATGGCAAAAATCAATGAATATTGTAAATGCACAAACAGTAATTTCTCCGCATTGCAAGGTGCAATTCTGAAATTTTTTGCTTTTTCCTGCTCCTCTTAGCATGATAAAGAAGATTCAAAGAGAGTGAGATGCCAGCTCCTTTCATTCAGTCAGTAGCTTCAATCATTTCTGGTATATGAATAACATGATGTTTTTCAATGGCAAAAATCAATGAATATTGTAAATGCACAAACAGTAATTTCTCCGCATTGCAAGGTGCAATTCTGAAATTTTTTGCTTTTTCCTGCTCCTCTTAGCATGATAAAGACGATTCAAAGAGAGTGAGATGCCAGCTACTTTCATTCAGTCAGTAGCTTCAATCATTTCTGGTATATGAATAACATGATGTTTTTCAATGGCAAAAATCAATGAATATTGTAAATGCACAAACAGTAATTTCTCCGCATTGCAAGGTGCAATTCTGAAATTTTTTGCTTTTTCCTGCTCCTCTTAGCATGATAAAGAAGATTCAAAGAGAGTGAGATGCCAGCTCCTTTCATTCAGTCAGTAGCTTCAATCATTTCTGGACGTTTTTCAATGGCAAAAATCAATGAATATTGTAAATGCACAAACAGTAATTTCTCTGCATTGCAAGGTGCAATTCTGAAATTTTTTGCTTTTTCCTGCTCCTCTTAGCATGATAAAGAAGATTCAAAGAGAGTGAGATGCCAGCTCCTTTCATTCAGTCAGTAGCTTCAAACATTTCTGGTATATGAATAACATGATGTTTTTCAATGGCAAAAATCAATGAATATTGTAAATGCACAAACAGTAATTTCTCCGCATTGCAAGGTGCAATTCTGAAATTTTTTGCTTTTTCCTGCTCCTCTTAGCATGATAAAGAAGATTCAAAGAGAGTGAGATGCCAGCTCCTTTCGTTCAGTCAGTAGCTTCAATCATTTCTGGATGTTTTTCAATAGCAAAAATCATTGAATATTATAAATGCACAAACAGTAATTTCTCCGCATTGCAAGGTGCAATTCTGAAATTTTTTACTTTTTCCTGCTCCTCTTAGCATGATAAAGAAGATTCAAAGAGAGTGAGATGCCAGCTCCTTTCATTCAGTCAGTAGCTTCAAACATTTCTGGTATATGAATAACATGATGTTTTTCAATGGCAAAAATCAATGAATATTGTAAATGCACAAACAGTAATTTCTCCGCATTGCAAGGTGCAATTCTGAAATTTTTTGCTTTTTCCTGCTCCTCTTAGCATGATAAAGAAGATTCAAAGAGAGTGAGATGCCAGCTCCTTTCGTTCAGTCAGTAGCTTCAATCATTTCTGGATGTTTTTCAATAGCAAAAATCATTGAATATTATAAATGCACAAACAGTAATTTCTCCGCATTGCAAGGTGCAATTCTGAAATTTTTTACTTTTTCCTGCTCCTCTTAGCATGATAAAGAAGATTCAAAGAGAGTGAGATGCCAGCTCCTTTCATTCAGTCAGTAGCTTCAATCATTTCTGGTATATGAATAACATGATGTTTTTCAATGGCAAAAATCAATGAATATTGTAAATGCACAAACAGTAATTTCTCCGCATTGCAAGGTGCAATTCTGAAATTTTTTGCTTTTTCCTGCTCCTCTTAGCATGATAAAGAAGATTCAAAGAGAGTGAGATGCCAGCTCCTTTCATTCAGTCAGTAGCTTCAATCATTTCTGGACGTTTTTCAATGGCAAAAATCAATGAATATTGTAAATGCACAAACAGTAATTTCTCCGCATTGCAAGGTGCAATTCTGAAATTTTTTGCTTTTTCCTGCTCCTCTTAGCATGATAAACATGATTCAAAGAGAGTGAGATGCCAGCTCCTTTCATTCAGTCAGTAGCTTCAATCATTTCTGGACGTTTTTCAATGGCAAAAATCAATGAATATTGTAAATGCACAAACAGTAATTTCTCCGCATTGCAAGGTGCAATTCTGAAATTTTTTGCTTTTTCCTGCTCCTCTTAGCATGATAAAGAAGATTCAAAGAGAGTGAGATGCCAGCTCCTTTCATTCAGTCAGTAGCTTCAAACATTTCTGGTATATGAATAACATGATGTTTTTCAATGGCAAAAATCAATGAATATTGTAAATGCACAAACAGTAATTTCTCCGCATTGCAAGGTGCAATTCTGAAATTTTTTGCTTTTTCCTGCTCCTCTTAGCATGATAAAGAAGATTCAAAGAGAGTGAGATGCCAGCTCCTTTCATTCAGTCGGTAGCTTCAATCATTTCTGGACGTTTTTCAATTGCAAAAATCAATGAATATTGTAAATGCACAAACAGTAATTTCTCCGCATTGCAAGGTGCAATTCTGAAATTTTTTGCTTTTTCCTGCTCCTCTTAGCATGATAAAGACGATTCAAAGAGAGTGAGATGCCAGCTACTTTCATTCAGTCAGTAGCTTCAATCATTTCTGGTATATGAATAACATGATGTTTTTCAATGGCAAAAATCAATGAATATTGTAAATGCACAAACAGTAATTTCTCCGCATTGCAAGGTGCAATTCTGAAATTTTTTGCTTTTTCCTGCTCCTCTTAGCATGATAAAGAAGATTCAAAGAGAGTGAGATGCCAGCTCCTTTCATTCAGTCAGTAGCTTCAATCATTTCTGGTATATGAATAACATGATGTTTTTCAATGGCAAAAATCAATGAATATTGTAAATGCACAAACAGTAATTTATCCGCATTGCAAGGTGCAATTCTGAAATTTTTTGCTTTTTCCTGCTCCTCTTAGCATGATAAAGAAGATTCAAAGAGAGTGAGATGCCAGCTCCTTTCATTCAGTCAGTAGCTTCAAACATTTCTGGTATATGAATAACATGATGTTTTTCAATGGCAAAAATCAATGAATATTGTAAATGCACAAACAGTAATTTCTCCGCATTGCAAGGTGCAATTCTGAAATTTTTTGATTTTTCCTGCTCCTCTTAGCATGATAAAGAAGATTCAAAGAGAGTGAGATGCCAGCTCCTTTCATTCAGTCAGTAGCTTCAATCATTTCTGGACGTTTTTCAATGGCAAAAATCAATGAATATTGTAAATGCACAAACAGTAATTTCTCCGCATTGCAAGGTGCAATTCTGAAATTTTTTGCTTTTTCCTGCTCCTCTTAGCATGATAAAGAAGATTCAAAGAGAGTGAGATGTCAGCTCCTTTCATTCAGTCAGTAGCTTCAATCATTTCTGGACGTTTTTCAATGGCAAAAATCAATGAATATTGTAAATGCACAAACAGTAATTTCTCCGCATTGCAAGGTGCAATTCTGAAATTTTTTGCTTTTTCCTGCTCCTCTTAGCATGATAAAGAAGATTCAAAGATAGTGAGATGCCAGCTCCTTTCATTCAGTCAGTAGCTTCAATAATTTCTGGTATATGAATAACATGATGTTTTTCAATGGCAAAAATCAATGAATATTGTAAATGCACAAACAGTAATTTCTCCGCATTGCAAGGTGCAATTCTGAAATTTTTTGCTTTTTCCTGCTCCTCTTAGCATGATAAAGAAGATTCAAAGAGAGTGAGATGCCAGCTCCTTTCATTCAGTCAGTAGCTTCAATCATTTCTGGACGTTTTTCAATGGCAAAAATCAATGAATATTGTAAATGCACAAACAGTAATTTCTCTGCATTGCAAGGTGCAATTCTGAAATTTTTTGCTTTTTCCTGCTCCTCTTAGCATGATAAACAAGATTCAAAGAGAGTGAGATGCCAGCTCCTTTCATTCAGTCAGTAGCTTCAATCATTTCTGGACGTTTTTCAATGGCAAAAATCAATGAATATTGTAAATGCACAAACAGTAATTTCTCCGCATTGCAAGGTGCAATTCAGAAATTTTTTGCTTTTTCCTGCTCCTCTTAGCATGATAAAGAAGATTCAAAGAGAGTGAGATGCCAGCTCCTTTCATTCAGTCAGTAGCTTCAATCGTTTCTGGTATATGAATAACATGATGTTTTTCAATGGCAAAAATCAATGAATATTGTAAATGCACAAACAGTAATTTCTCCGCATTGCAAGGTGCAATTCTGAAATTTTTTGCTTTTTCCTGCTCCTCTTAGCATGATAAAGAAGATTCAAAGAGAGTGAGATGCCAGCTCCTTTCATTCAGTCAGTAGCTTCAATCATTTCTGGTATATGAATAACATGATGTTTTTCAATGGCAAAAATCAATGAATATTGTAAATGCACAAACAGTAATTTATCCGCATTGCAAGGTGCAATTCTGAAATTTTTTGCTTTTTCCTGCTCCTCTTAGCATGATAAAGAAGATTCAAAGAGAGTGAGATGCCAGCTCCTTTCATTCAGTCAGTAGCTTCAAACATTTCTGGTATATGAATAACATGATGTTTTTCCATGGCAAAAATCAATGAATATTGTAAATGAACAAACAGTAATTTCTCCGCATTGCAAGGTGCAATTCTGAAATTTTTTGCTTTTTCCTGCTCCTCTTAGCATGATAAAGAAGATTCAAAGAGAGTGAGATGCCAGCTCCTTTCATTCAGTCAGTAGCTTCAATCATTTCTGGACGTTTTTCAATGGCAAAAATCAATGAATATTGTAAATGCACAAACAGTAATTTCTCCGCATTGCAAGGTGCAATTCTGAAATTTTTTGCTTTTTCCTGCTCCTCTTAGCATGATAAAGAAGATTCAAAGAGAGTGAGATGCCAGCTCCTTTCATTCAGTCAGTAGCTTCAATCATTTCTGGTATATGAATAACATGATGTTTTCCAATGGCAAAAATCAATGAATTTTGTAAATGCACAAACAGTAATTTCTCCGCATTGCAAGGTGCAATTCTGAAATTTTTTGCTTTTTCCTGCTCCTCTTAGCATGATAAAGAAGATTCAAAGAGAGTGAGATGCCAGCTCCTTTCATTCAGTCAGTAGCTTCAATCATTTCTGGACGTTTTTCAATGGCAAAAATCAATGAATATTGTAAATGCACAAACAGTAATTTCTCCGCATTGCAAGGTGCAATTCTGAAATTTTTTGCTTTTTCCTGCTCCTCTTAGCATGATAAAGAAGATTCAAAGATAGTGAGATGCCAGCTCCTTTCATTCAGTCAGTAGCTTCAATAATTTCTGGTATATGAATAACATGATGTTTTTCAATGGCAAAAATCAATGAATATTGTAAATGCACAAACAGTAATTTCTCCGCATTGCAAGGTGCAATTCTGAAATTTTTTGCTTTTTCCTGCTCCTCTTAGCATGATAAAGAAGATTCAAAGAGAGTGAGATGCCAGCTCCTTTCATTCAGTCAGTAGCTTCAATCATTTCTGGACGTTTTTCAATGGCAAAAATCAATGAATATTGTAAATGCACAAACAGTAATTTCTCTGCATTGCAAGGTGCAATTCTGAAATTTTTTGCTTTTTCCTGCTCCTCTTAGCATGATAAACAAGATTCAAAGAGAGTGAGATGCCAGCTCCTTTCATTCAGTCAGTAGCTCCAATCATTTCTGGACGTTTTTCAATGGCAAAAATCAATGAATATTGTAAATGCACAAACAGTAATTTCTCCGCATTGCAAGGTGCAATTCAGAAATTTTTTGCTTTTTCCTGCTCCTCTTAGCATGATAAAGAAGATTCAAAGAGAGTGAGATGCCAGCTCCTTTCATTCAGTCAGTAGCTTCAATCGTTTCTGGTATATGAATAACATGATGTTTTTCAATGGCAAAAATCAATGAATATTGTAAATGCACAAACAGTAATTTCTCCGCATTGCAAGGTGCAATTCTGAAATTTTTTGCTTTTTCCTGCTCCTCTTAGCATGATAAAGAAGATTCAAAGAGAGTGAGATGCCAGCTCCTTTCATTCAGTCAGTAGCTTCAATCATTTCTGGTATATGAATAACATGATGTTTTTCAATGGCAAAAATCAATGAATATTGTAAATGCACAAACAGTAATTTATCCGCATTGCAAGGTGCAATTCTGAAATTTTTTGCTTTTTCCTGCTCCTCTTAGCATGATAAAGAAGATTCAAAGAGAGTGAGATGCCAGCTCCTTTCATTCAGTCAGTAGCTTCAAACATTTCTGGTATATGAATAACATGATGTTTTTCCATGGCAAAAATCAATGAATATTGTAAATGAACAAACAGTAATTTCTCCGCATTGCAAGGTGCAATTCTGAAATTTTTTGCTTTTTCCTGCTCCTCTTAGCATGATAAAGAAGATTCAAAGAGAGTGAGATGCCAGCTCCTTTCATTCAGTCAGTAGCTTCAATCATTTCTGGACGTTTTTCAATGGCAAAAATCAATGAATATTGTAAATGCACAAACAGTAATTTCTCTGCATTGCAAGGTGCAATTCTGAAATTTTTTGCTTTTTCCTGCTCCTCTTAGCATGATAAACAAGATTCAAAGAGAGTGAGATGCCAGCTCCTTTCATTCAGTCAGTAGCTTCAATCATTTCTGGACGTTTTTCAATGGCAAAAATCAATGAATATTGTAAATGCACAAACAGTAATTTCTCCGCATTGCAAGGTGCAATTCAGAAATTTTTTGCTTTTTCCTGCTCCTCTTAGCATGATAAAGAAGATTCAAAGAGAGTGAGATGCCAGCTCCTTTCATTCAGTCAGTAGCTTCAATCGTTTCTGGTATATGAATAACATGATGTTTTTCAATGGCAAAAATCAATGAATATTGTAAATGCACAAACAGTAATTTCTCCGCATTGCAAGGTGCAATTCTGAAATTTTTTGCTTTTTCCTGCTCCTCTTAGCATGATAAAGAAGATTCAAAGAGAGTGAGATGCCAGCTCCTTTCATTCAGTCAGTAGCTTCAATCATTTCTGGTATATGAATAACATGATGTTTTTCAATGGCAAAAATCAATGAATATTGTAAATGCACAAACAGTAATTTATCCGCATTGCAAGGTGCAATTCTGAAATTTTTTGCTTTTTCCTGCTCCTCTTAGCATGATAAAGAAGATTCAAAGAGAGTGAGATGCCAGCTCCTTTCATTCAGTCAGTAGCTTCAAACATTTCTGGTATATGAATAACATGATGTTTTTCCATGGCAAAAATCAATGAATATTGTAAATGAACAAACAGTAATTTCTCCGCATTGCAAGGTGCAATTCTGAAATTTTTTGCTTTTTCCTGCTCCTCTTAGCATGATAAAGAAGATTCAAAGAGAGTGAGATGCCAGCTCCTTTCATTCAGTCAGTAGCTTCAATCATTTCTGGACGTTTTTCAATGGCAAAAATCAATGAATATTGTAAATGCACAAACAGTAATTTCTCCGCATTGCAAGGTGCAATTCTGAAATTTTTTGCTTTTTCCTGCTCCTCTTAGCATGATAAAGAAGATTCAAAGAGAGTGAGATGCCAGCTCCTTTCATTCAGTCAGTAGCTTCAATCATTTCTGGTATATGAATAACATGATGTTTTCCAATGGCAAAAATCAATGAATTTTGTAAATGCACAAACAGTAATTTCTCCGCATTGCAAGGTGCAATTCTGAAATTTTTTGCTTTTTCCTGCTCCTCTTAGCATGATAAAGAAGATTCAAAGAGAGTGAGATGCCAGCTCCTTTCATTCAGTCAGTAGCTTCAATCATTTCTGGACGTTTTTCAATGGCAAAAATCAATGAATATTGTAAATGCACAAACAGTAATTTCTCCGCATTGCAAGGTGCAATTCTGAAATTTTTTGCTTTTTCCTGCTCCTCTTAGCATGATAAAGAAGATTCAAAGATAGTGAGATGCCAGCTCCTTTCATTCAGTCAGTAGCTTCAATAATTTCTGGTATATGAATAACATGATGTTTTTCAATGGCAAAAATCAATGAATATTGTAAATGCACAAACAGTAATTTCTCCGCATTGCAAGGTGCAATTCTGAAATTTTTTGCTTTTTCCTGCTCCTCTTAGCATGATAAAGAAGATTCAAAGAGAGTGAGATGCCAGCTCCTTTCATTCAGTCAGTAGCTTCAATCATTTCTGGACGTTTTTCAATGGCAAAAATCAATGAATATTGTAAATGCACAAACAGTAATTTCTCTGCATTGCAAGGTGCAATTCTGAAATTTTTTGCTTTTTCCTGCTCCTCTTAGCATGATAAACAAGATTCAAAGAGAGTGAGATGCCAGCTCCTTTCATTCAGTCAGTAGCTCCAATCATTTCTGGACGTTTTTCAATGGCAAAAATCAATGAATATTGTAAATGCACAAACAGTAATTTCTCCGCATTGCAAGGTGCAATTCAGAAATTTTTTGCTTTTTCCTGCTCCTCTTAGCATGATAAAGAAGATTCAAAGAGAGTGAGATGCCAGCTCCTTTCATTCAGTCAGTAGCTTCAATCGTTTCTGGTATATGAATAACATGATGTTTTTCAATGGCAAAAATCAATGAATATTGTAAATGCACAAACAGTAATTTCTCCGCATTGCAAGGTGCAATTCTGAAATTTTTTGCTTTTTCCTGCTCCTCTTAGCATGATAAAGAAGATTCAAAGAGAGTGAGATGCCAGCTCCTTTCATTCAGTCAGTAGCTTCAATCATTTCTGGTATATGAATAACATGATGTTTTTCAATGGCAAAAATCAATGAATATTGTAAATGCACAAACAGTAATTTATCCGCATTGCAAGGTGCAATTCTGAAATTTTTTGCTTTTTCCTGCTCCTCTTAGCATGATAAAGAAGATTCAAAGAGAGTGAGATGCCAGCTCCTTTCATTCAGTCAGTAGCTTCAAACATTTCTGGTATATGAATAACATGATGTTTTTCCATGGCAAAAATCAATGAATATTGTAAATGAACAAACAGTAATTTCTCCGCATTGCAAGGTGCAATTCTGAAATTTTTTGCTTTTTCCTGCTCCTCTTAGCATGATAAAGAAGATTCAAAGAGAGTGAGATGCCAGCTCCTTTCATTCAGTCAGTAGCTTCAATCATTTCTGGACGTTTTTCAATGGCAAAAATCAATGAATATTGTAAATGCACAAACAGTAATTTCTCCGCATTGCAAGGTGCAATTCTGAAATTTTTTGCTTTTTCCTGCTCCTCTTAGCATGATAAAGAAGATTCAAAGAGAGTGAGATGCCAGCTCCTTTCATTCAGTCAGTAGCTTCAATCATTTCTGGTATATGAATAACATGATGTTTTCCAATGGCAAAAATCAATGAATTTTGTAAATGCACAAACAGTAATTTCTCCGCATTGCAAGGTGCAATTCTGAAATTTTTTGCTTTTTCCTGCTCCTCTTAGCATGATAAAGAAGATTCAAAGAGAGTGAGATGCCAGCTCCTTTCATTCAGTCAGTAGCTTCAATCATTTCTGGACGTTTTTCAATGGCAAAAATCAATGAATATTGTAAATGCACAAACAGTAATTTCTCCACATTGCAAGGTGCAATTCTGAATTTTTTTGCTTTTTCCTGCTCCTCTTAGCATGATAAAGAAGATTCAAAGAGAGTGAGATGCCAGCTCCTTTCATTCAGTCAGTAGCTTCAATCATTTCTGGTATATGAATAACATGATGTTTTTCAATGGCAAAAATCAATGAATATTGTAAATGCACAAACAGTAATTTATCCGCATTGCAAGGTGCAATTCTGAAATTTTTTGCTTTTTCCTGCTCCTCTTAGCATGATAAAGAAGATTCAAAGAGAGTGAGATGCCAGCTCCTTTCATTCAGTCAGTAGCTTCAAACATTTCTGGTATATGAATAACATGATGTTTTTCAATGGCAAAAATCAATGAATATTGTAAATGCACAAACAGTAATTCCTCCGCATTGCAAGGTGCAATTCTGAAATTTTTTGATTTTTCCTGCTCCTCTTAGCATGATAAAGAAGATTCAAAGAGAGTGAGATGCCAGCTCCTTTCATTCAGTCAGTAGCTTCAATCATTTCTGGCCGTTTTTCAATGGCAAAAATCAATGAATATTGTAAATGCACAAACAGTAATTTCTCCGCATTGCAAGGTGCAATTCTGAAATTTTTTTCTTTTTCCTGCTCCTCTTAGCATGATAAAGAAGATTCAAAGAGAGTGAGATGCCAGCTCCTTTCATTCAGTCAGTAGCTTCAATCATTTCTGGCCGTTTTTCAATGGCAAAAATCAATGAATATTGTAAATGCACAAACAGTAATTTCTCCGCATTGCAAGGTGCAATTCTGAAATTTTTTGCTTTTTCCTGCTCCTCTTAGCATGATAAAGAAGATTCAAAGAGAGTGAGATGCCAGCTCCTTTCATTCAGTCAGTAGCTTCAAACATTTCTGGTATATGAATAACATGATGTTTTTCAATGGCAAAAATCAATGAATATTGTAAATGCACAAACAGTAATTTCTCCGCATTGCAAGGTGCAATTCTGAAATTTTTTGCTTTTTCCTGCTCCTCTTAGCATGATAAAGAAGATTCAAAGAGAGTGAGATGCCAGCTCCTTTCGTTCAGTCAGTAGCTTCAATCATTTCTGGACGTTTTTCAATGGCAAAAATCAGTGAATATTATAAATGCACAAACAGTAATTTCTCCGCATTGCAAGGTGCAATTCTGAAATTTTTTACTTTTTCCTGCTCCTCTTAGCATGATAAAGAAGATTCAAAGAGAGTGAGATGCCAGCTCCTTTCATTCAGTCAGTAGCTTCAATCATTTCTGGTATATGAATAACATGATGTTTTTCAATGGCAAAAATCAATGAATATTGTAAATGCACAAACAGTAATTTCTCCGCATTGCAAGGTGCAATTCTGAAATTTTTTGCTTTTTCCTGCTCCTCTTAGCATGATAAAGAAGATTCAAAGAGAGTGAGATGCCAGCTCCTTTCATTCAGTCAGTAGCTTCAATCATTTCTGGACGTTTTTCAATGGCAAAAATCAATGAATATTGTAAATGCACAAACAGTAATTTCTCCGCATTGCAAGGTGCAATTCTGAAATTTTTTGCTTTTTCCTGCTCCTCTTAGCATGATAAACAAGATTCAAAGAGAGTGAGATGCCAGCTCCTTTCATTCAGTCAGTAGCTTCAAACATTTCTGGTATATGAATAACATGATGTTTTTCAATGGCAAAAATCAATGAATATTGTAAATGCACAAACAGTAATTTCTCCGCATTGCAAGGTGCAATTCTGAAATTTTTTGCTTTTTCCTGCTCCTCTTAGCATGATAAAGAAGATTCAAAGAGAGTGAGATGCCAGCTCCTTTCATTCAGTCAGTAGCTTCAATCATTTCTGGACGTTTTTCAATGCAAAAATCAATGAATATTGTAAATGCACAAACAGTAATTTCTCTGCATTGCAAGGTGCAATTCTGAAATTTTTTGCTTTTTCCTGCTCCTCTTAGCATGATAAAGAAGATTCAAAGAGAGTGAGATGCCAGCTCCTTTCATTCAGTCAGTAGCTTCAAACATTTCTGGTATATGAATAACATGATGTTTTTCAATGGCAAAAATCAATGAATATTGTAAATGCACAAACAGTAATTTCTCCGCATTGCAAGGTGCAATTCTGAAATTTTTTGCTTTTTCCTGCTCCTCTTAGCATGATAAAGAAGATTCAAAGAGAGTGAGATGCCAGCTCCTTTCATTCAGTCAGTAGCTTCAATCATTTCTGGACGTTTTTCAATGGCAAAAATCAATGAATATTGTAAATGCACAAACAGTAATTTCTCCGCATTGCAAGGTGCAATTCTGAAATTTTTTGCTTTTTCCTGCTCCTCTTAGCATGATAAAGAAGATTCAAAGATAGTGAGATGCCAGCTCCT